>NC_044550.1:68185661-68492308 GCF_007565055.1 Rhinopithecus roxellana | reverse complement strand
TTAATGAATAATCAGTCTATTTTAAAAGTCTTGAAAAATTCATATTAAAAAGGAAACATTTATATTATTAAAAATAATAATTACAGGCCTGGAGCAGTGGCTCACGCCTGTAATCCCAGCACTTTGGGAGGCCGAGGTGGGCAAATCACAAGGTCAGGACATTGAGACCATCCTAGCTAGCATGGTGAAACCCTGTCTCTACTAAAAATACAAAAAAAAAAAAAAAAAAAAAAAAAAAAAAATTAGCCGGGCATGGTGGCAGGCACCTGTAGTCCAGCTACTCGGGAGGCTGAGGCAGGAGAACGGTGTGAACTCAGAAGGCGGAGCTTGCAGTGAGCCGAGATGGCACCACTGGACTCCAGCCTGGGTGACAGAGCAAGACTCTGTCTCAAAAAAAAAAAAAAAAAAAAAAAAGAAAAAGAAAAATAATAATTAAAAAATGCCCATATGAATATTATTTAGGGCCAGGCACACTGGCTTACATCTGTAATCCCAGAACTTTGGGAGGCTGAGGTTGACAGATCACTTGAGCCCAGGGTTTGACATCAGCCTGGGCACCATGACAAAAGCTTGTCTCTACAAAAAATTTAAATATTACTCAGATGTGGTGATGTGAGTCTATAATCTCAGCTACTCAGGATGTTGAGGTGGGAGTGATAGGGACAGGAGACAAGGAAATTCTGGGCAAGAGAGGGCAGGTCCCTAGCGAGGGCTCCACCCTCAAGCCTGGAGCGAGAACATACATTCCTGTTTTCCCACTCAAATGTTGCCTTTTCCAAAATTACCCATGACCTCCCCTGCCCCCCATCCTGTGCCCATAAAAACCCCAGAGCTCAGCTAGCAAAAAAGAGAAGCAGCTGAACATAAAGAAGAGAAGCAACAGCTGGGCGTGGTATACTACGGTTGGATGTTGGAGAGAAGGGTCTTGACTTCAGAGCGACAGCTTGACAGTGCAACTTTGGAGAAGAGTCCAGCCAGATACCTTCCTGCTATATCTTCCCAGCTCCTCTTCCTTCCGAGAGCCACCTTCATTGGCGATAAAATCCTCTGCACTTACCATCCTTCAATTCGATCCTGTGAGCTGACTTTTCCTGGATGCCGAACAAGAGCTCAGAAGTGAGTGTGAATACAAAAAGGCATGCTGAGCTGCTAACACGTCAGCTATCTGAAGATGGTAGAGCTAAAGGAGCACTGTAATATGCCCACTGGGTCTTCAGGAGTCATAGGCACCCCCAGATGCTGCTACGGGGCCCACAAGGAGTTTGCTCCTGCCAACACTCAAAAGTACTCATCCTGGCTCCTGTACCTGTTCACCTGCATGCTCTCTCCTGCAAGGTGTGGAACATAGCGAGTCTGAGAGTGTGGAGTTCACTCCTTCTGGCACCAAAGAGGCCACTGGTTCCTGTACTCCAGTTCCTACCTTGTTCAGTTGCGCACTCTCTCCCTCGAGGAGTTGAGAGCAGTGCGCTGAGTAAATGGGGCACCATTGTCACGAGCCCCGTGAAGGGATCAGGGAAATGCCCTGCTTCAGGAGAGTCTCTTGAGCCCAGGAGGTGAAGGATGCAGAGACCCAATATCATGCAACTGTACTCTGGCCTGGGTGACAGAGTGAGAGTCTGTCTCAAAATAAATAAATAAATAACTTAATTAATTAAATTTAGCTTATTCTTTTGAATTTCATTCTGCATAGTGTTATAAATGTGATTTAAGACCGTGAGAAAGAGAGATAAGCCAGTGATGGACTTCCAGTAGAATTTAGAATAGGAGTGGGACTCATTTGAACATTTCAACCGAATTACAAAAGATTCCTGCAATTAGTTGACTCTTCAGTCTACCTCAGTTTTAAACATGTCCCAGGTTGCCCTTAACTAATGAGTATATTTTACTTTGGGCTGATAAATTCTGTGGATGGCAAGAGGTTCTGAATATCCCTTTATAAACCCAGAACTAATGCTAGATGTCCCTGGCATTAGTGCCTTACTTATCTGAACTTACAAATATATTCGTGAAATTCTGGGATATGGGCACGGAATTAATAATTAAATACCTTATTTTGTATGGTCATTTGCTCACTGACAAAGATAGAGAAGCAACTGAAATTCATGATTATGATCCCTAGTTAAATCTCTCTTTAAGTCCTTACGTTTGGTTCCCTGGAGTTTCAGCATATTTATATTTAGCAGCACCCAAGTTTTTATAATCTGTAAAGTATTACTACCCAGGAATAGCTACTGAAGAATCAAGAACCTGTAGTTCATGAACTTGAAAGACAATTATCCTGTAGAGTGTTTCTTGAGGACACTAATTTCTTGAGATAGAATGAGAGGAAAACATGACATTCACATGTGTACATAAATTTTAGGATATTATATGCTTTAGTTTCCTCTTAGATATTTACAAAAATATTGGCATATTAACAGTTAAAGAATGAAGAAACCTTTTTAGCTACATTTAAACTAGTGCTAGAGTTTGAATATATTTCCTCCAAATTCATGTTGAAGTTTAATCTTCAAAGTGATGATGAGGTGGGGCCTTTGGAGGCAATTAAGTCATGATGGCTCTGCGCTCATGAATGAGATTAATGTCTTAATAAAGGAAGCTTCCGAGAGCTTCCTGGCTCTTCCATTTCTTCTGCCATGTGACATCATGGCATTTGTGCATTTTGTCCCTTTGCCTTTCCTACCATGTGATTATGCCATGCAAAATGACATCTGTGAAACAGGTCCTCATCAGACAATGAATCTGTTGGTGCCATAATCTTGAACTTCCCATCTCCTAGAACTTTCAAAATATATTTATGTAATCATAAATTACCCAGTCTGTGGTATTTGTTATAAGACCAGGAACAGACTAAAATAGCAAATGCTTTCCCGCCTCCCTGACTACTTTCAGAATGTATGAGACTTGTCCATGCAGTTTCTTATGGCAATTATGATGCAGATATTTTTCATGAAAGTGGCATTCATATATGTGAAATTTTTTAGAGGAGTTGAAAAACAAAAAAAACACTTGCCTGGCAATGTTTATTCCTCATAGAATCAATGCTGTTTACTTTCAAACCTAACTTAGTATCCTGCTTGTTGCCTTATTAGTTGTTTTTCTCTCATTGCAATCAGCTATTGCCATGTATCTTTTGCATTTGGTGGTCAAGGTCTTTGGAATTGCATGAATCTGATATCAAATCCCAGTTGTATTGCTAACTAGCTGTGGAAAAAGATTTTAAACTCATTATTTTCAGTTTAGTCATTTATTAATTACCAATATTAATATAGAAACTGGAGAAGTAGTTTAAATGGCACACTGAATGAAAATAAGCTTATATAGTAATTGTTACATAGGAAAACACTCAATAAATCAATGCTGTTATTATTACCATTAATATTCCCTAGATGTGAAAATTGATTTCAGAGGAAACATACTAGAAAAAAAAGAGTTTTACACAAGTTTTGCAACAGAAGTTGATTGGTTTTACACACATACACATACATACACACACATATTTACACACATATAAATATGTATATTGTATATATATATGCACACATATTTGTTTCTACTTAAAATGAAAAAGTAAATCATGTGTGCCCAATTTTCTGATACACTAAAAACTGGAAATATCTTGGCAGATACTATTGATAGGCTATGCAAAAGTAAACTTGTCTTGCCTAGTTTTTTAATTGGAAAGTAAAATATCCATGTTTCTTGGTATAGCCATGTGAACTTTGTGACATTGAAATGAATATCATAAGATAGGTCCCCAGGAAAGACTTTAAAAAAGCACAACTTGACCTGCATGGCTTTGGCCTTTTGCTCCTTTGCCCTTTGCTGCTTCAGTCTGTCCTATTTTTCTTGCCTGCAATATAAGCAATCATGTCTCAGGGTGCTACAGGCATCATGCTATTGAATATGATACCTCTTTCTAAGCAAATACTATTAATGTCCCTGCATGTGTATAACCAATCTTTGATGTCACTGTGTGGTTGTCCTTCTTATCCTAGCCTGGCTTGTACTCTTTCTTTTGTAGAAGTAAATAAACATCTTGCCTGTGAAAACTGCTTTTAATTGCACTATGTACTCCTTATAGCTAAACCCTATCTACCTGAAACCTATATTGATACTTATGTCATATATTTAGTTTGGAGACCAGATTAAATATAGAGTTCCATTAATTCCATAATAAATACTTTTGAGTGGCCAGTATTGGTAATGTGATATTTAAGCTACTGATATAATGTAGTAAACTGAAGATACGACCTGAAATGTTTGTAACTTATATGATAAAATAAGTGCAGAGAGCTGAAAATTATGTAAATAAACAACCACAGATTTTGATCTGTTATACAAATATGATAAAGATGGCAGAAAGGACTCTATGCTAAGGAGTAGTAAGAGAAGGCAATTATAAAAACATTGGCAACTAAATGTTATCTAACAAGTGATATTTGAAGGCTGAGATACTTTAAATTATAAGACACAGTTTTGTAAAAATCTTGGAAATTGTATTTTTTAAGTTAATGGTACAATTTAATGTGTAAAACAAAGTGCCGGTTTGTTGAAGGAGCAGAAAAAAAAAAAAGCAGATTAGTTTGAGTGTGGGGAAAGAGAAGGAGACTGGAGAGCTGTTGAAGAACCAAGCATATGCCAGTTTATATAGGGTTTATGTAACAAAGAAGAGATTTTTTGTGTATCAAGTTGTATTGCTGCATAATACTATACCCCAAACTTACTGGTATAAAATAGTAAACTTGGATTATGCTTACAGATTCCGTGGGTCAGGAATTTAGAAACAAGCACAGTGGGCATGCCCTTTCTCTGCACCTCAGTGATGAGGCCTCAGCTGGGAAGATTTACATGTCTGGATGCAACTCAAATAGCTGAAGGCTAGGACAGCTGGGACTGGAACGTCCACTTCCAAAACTGCTTCTTTATGCCCATATCTGGCACCTGGCCTTGTGTATTCGAAGCTAGAAATGAACTGGGATTGTCAGGATTGTCAACTAGAACTCCTATTCACGGTCTATCCTCATGGCTTGGCTTTCTCCCAACCTGACAATACTGGGACCCTCCTGATGGAGGATTCTGAAAAAAGTGAGCAGAAGTCAGATTGTCAATTTAGGCCAGGTCTCAAAAGTTACACAGCATTGCTTTTTTTTTTTTTTTTTTGTATTCTCTTAGCCAAAGAAGTTAAAGGTCCTCCCAGATTCAGGGTCAGAGACCCCAGTCCCCATATCTCAAAGAAATGACAGTTGAAGAACTCTGAGGAGATATTTTATAACCATTACATTATATCAAATGAAAAAAAAAAAAGGTGATTTTTTTATGGCATTTGATTTGCCCCAAAATGCTAACTTTTTACTCTTCTCCATGCACTGATACACATAATCTTCCTCATTTTTCTCCATTAAACTCCATCTTTCAGGGACAATTCTAATACATTATTTTATACTAAATTGTAAACTATAATTAATTTTTGAAGTATTGCCACTTGCAGGGGAATGTATATTTAATTCACAGAATTATAAATCTAGATAATAATCTACATTGTTAGGATTTTCTATCAGAATTATTTTAGTTAATGAATGTTATCTTTAAATTTTTTAAAATCATCCTTTTTTAAGCATTTATTCAGTCGGGACTTTCAGTTTATGCACTTTCCTCTCAATTAAAATCAGATATAATTTGTAGAATTTTATGCAACAACTAAGATGGCGTTCGGGAGATGATACTCATTACCAAATTTTCTGAAAATATGTAGTATTTACATTATATCATGATTTCTCTCTCTCTCTTTTTTTTTTTTTTTTTCTGAGACGGAGTCTCACTCTGTCGCCCAGGCTGGAGTGCAGTGGCGCAATCTTGGCTCACTGCAAGCTCTGCCTCCCAGGTTCACGCCATTCTTCTGCCTCAGCCTCCCGAGTAGCTGGGACTACAGGCGCCCGTCACCACGCCTGACTAATTTTTTGTATTTTTAGTAGAGATGGAGTTTCACCGTGTTAGCCAAGATGGTCTCGATCTCCTGACCTCATGATCCGCCCACCTCGGCCTCCCAAAGTGCCGAGATTACAGGCGTGAGCCACCGAGCCCAGCCTATTTCATGATTTCTTACATTACAATAGCTTTTTTTTTTTCCCAGAAAATCAATAACATTAAAAGTATTTCTAAATACATCTTAATTTAAAGTAGTTAATTTTGAAATATTTAGTCATTTACTTATAGAATTTAATTTAACTTACCGAGGTGTGTGCATGAAATCAAATAATTATTCTACATTTGCAGTATTTCACAGTGTTTTGTTCTATTTATAATTTGTGTTCCTTCTACGTGTGGAAAAAAAATAAGGCTTGTCATGTTCATAACAAAATGTCAGAACCTTTAAGAAAGAATGGAAACTACAAAAGAATATTTCTAATTTCAATTGTACTCCATGTCTGCCATTAAACAGATTGTTTAGAGAATCTCCCAAATTACATGCCATATAAAAAGAAATTGAGTGTCAGTGTATCAAACAGAACCATTTTAAACAGTCATGCAAGATGGAGAGAGGAGGTATAATAATGTGGGCTCTGAAATGTTATAGTATGATAGAGTCATAGTTTTATGATAGTTTTTTTCACTTTAATTTCCAGAAACAATCATGAAGTTTAAGAAGAAAGAATACTATCAGAAAAGAGGCAATTTTTTTATATTTAAAAAGTTTCCTTTTCCAGCCTATTCATTTTTATGCGTCAACTCTCATTTTATGTTGACAATTTCATAATAACTATATTTACCTTTATTTTTTATCCATATGTATTTCATTTAAAAATGAAAACTTCCATTCAAAATGTAAAAAGAACTTATAGAATTTGCCTCCAAAGAGCTCTACTGTCTTTCCTATTTCATCCAATGTTACGACTCCAATTCCCATCTAGCAAACACAGCGGAGTCAATTGGTAAGTCATTTATATCTCTTTTTATATTACTTTTTGTGAAGTTTCCCTATTTTCCAATTCTATTGTATGTCATCTCAAATATCCATACAACACATTATTTTATTCTCTTTCCCTCTAAGCATTCCTGTTCCACTTAATGTAATACAATGTTCTCAATGATGGACAAACTGCAACTCTATTAAAAAACCTTCAAAGACTTTCCACTGAACTGAAACAGAATTAGAATATATGATTATTTCAGTCATGTGTTGGTATATGACAAAATACCCCAATCACCTCTTCTTTCTCCTCTTAAAGTCAATGTATCATTAAAATGTCCCAATTCTTTTTATGAAATATTTCACACATGGCCCAAACTGAAAAATAATTGATACAGCAACATAACCAGCAATGAGATTATAAGAAATTCTACAAGAGATAATTACAGGCTAAAATTGTTTAGCCTCCCCTTGTATGTTTCTCTATTTTTAAGTACAGGTCTATGTATAGAATATTTTATACAGCATATGGTAGTGTTTATATCTTCAAAATTAAATGTTATTGGTTTCTCTGTATTATTTCAACGCAAGCTTTATAATCTCACTATGATGTTTTTGAGATACATTCCAGTTGATACTTGGGTATCTGCTTTTGTTTAATTTCTATATGGGATTTCATTATATATATATATACAGTGTAAAACTATCAATTTTCACATCAGGAAATATTGGCATTTTTATACTTACCATTGCAAATGTTAAAAACAAAGCCACAATAAATATTTATGGCCTTCTTGTTTATATATATTAGAATTTTCATAGGATAGACATATAGCAGGGAAATTTTACAACTTTGGGCACTTTCACCCTTACATTGTCAAGAAACTTTCCAAAGTCGTTGTATGAATTTATCTTCCCACTACATAATTGTTAGAGTTCCTGTTTTCTGATAGCCTCATCGAAGAGGACGATTTCTCAAGTATTAAGCAGTAAAATAAAAATAATAAATGTCATTATTTTACAAGTTCAATTTTACTAAATAAAATATATTTTATATTTTCTTTAGAAGTGATACAAGATGTCTTTCACGTTTGAAAATAATGTGATGTTAGAATACAATTTACGATTTTCCTATATGTTAACCGAATGTATCACTGCCATTTTTTGAATAGTTATTCATTTTTCTGGATGATATGACAATTCATATGTAAAATATCAAAAGTCTTGCATGAATTTTTGGTTTCCTGTTACAGTCCAGTGAACAAATTGTTCATGTCTGAGTCAATGCTACACTATCATAATGACATCATAATCAATTCTTATTGAATATCTTGCTCAGTGCCAGCATATGAGTTTGCTAGATCTGTTATAACAAATTACCACAAACTTAAAAGCTTAAAGCAACGGAAATATATTCTCTTACAGGTCTGTAGGGCAGAAATCTGAAATCAAAGTATAGGTAGGCCCACTTTCCTTCTCAAGTTTTTATGGGTGGATCCTACTTTACCTCTTTTAGCTGCTGGTGGCTCAAGGCATTCTTTGGTTTGTAGCTGTGTAACTCCAAGCTCTTCTTCCATCCTCAAAACAGCCTTCTTCTCTTTTCTGTATCTTCTCCTCTTCTGTCTTTCATAAGAACACTTATTGGATTTAGGGTGCACTAGGATCATCCAGTATGACATCATCTCAAGATCCTTATTAATATATATATATAAAATTAGGTTACATCGACAGTTTCTGTGGGTTAGCATATGGAAAGATAGGTGTATATTTGCCATATTTTGGGAGGCACCATTGAATCTACTAGAGACAAACATCGACATTTAGGATATTAAAGAAAAAAATCCTTGCCTTTGTAAAGATTACAGTCAGATGACAGACTGTAATCTTTGATGACAGAAAAGAAATAAAATATAGACAGGTGTTGAAAAGTTATATATTTTGTGAAGAAAATAAAGTAAGAAAGGATACACAGTAATAGTGGTAGATTATAATTTTAATAAATGTATTCAGTAAGTAACTTTGTAAAAATAACATTGAAATAAACACATCAAAAGGCTGAGGGAAGAGAAAGAATACAGTTTATTCTACATCCCAAATTACTTCTGATTGAATGTTTTTACTGGAATCTCTTTCTGGGAGAGACTAAGAGGGTGACTAACTTTGCATAGATTCTGAAGGTAGAGCAAGCAGCAAGACTCCCTGTAAGGTTGGATGTGCAATATATGAAAAAGAGAAGAAATAGGATTGACTCTAAAATTTTTGCTCTGGGACAAATTGTCATGTGTGAGAATGTGCATTTCAAAGTTAAGATGTTTATTAGCTTCTCAAAAGAAGAAAATCTAAGAAGTTGAATGTAAGAGCCTGGCATTTAGAAGAGAAGTAAGAAGTAGAGGTACAAATTTGCAAGTTCTTAGCATAAACAGTATTGTAAACCACGGCTCTGTGAGAACTCATCAAGCGAGTGGGGGTGGACACAGAAGTGTTCCAAAGACTAAGAGATAGCATACAAAGACATAAGAAGAAAACCAAGAGAACATGTATTCTCTGGAAGTCAAAGAAAAAAAAGTTGTTTTTGTTTGTTTGTTTCACGTTTTTGTTTTTGTTTTTGTTTTTGTTTTAATTAAAGAAAAAGAGACTCCTGATAGATCACTAAAATGAGAATAGAAAATTAACCTTCATATTTCAGAACATGAAAATAATTAGTGATTTGAAAGGAACATTTAATTGAAATGTTCTATACTTTTCTAGTATTTTAATTGTAACTCATGCCTCACTTTGTTACCCAGGCTGGACTGTACTCCTGATCTCACATTTTTTAATAATTCATGCTTATTTAGATTTACCATTACATTTAACAGGTTTACAGTTGCCACTTGCTTCTCACACTTGTCTTTTTTAATGTTTTTTTCTTTCTTTGTTACTTTAAAAACGGTTGTTCAATGAATCCATGAGTGTGCTTTCTTAAAACTTTTTTAGACCCAAAAATTCTCACTGCTGTGTATAGTATTCTATCTTGCACTATATCTTTTGCATTTGGAACTTTGTATGCCATTGCATTATTGTATTAGTTTTTCAGGGAACTAGCTTCTTTTTAAAATATTCACTAAATCAGTGTTCTTTCTAGTTTGGATTTATTTTTATCAGTTCTGTTCAGAAATTGTCCAATTCCTGAATCTGAAATTTTTTTTTTCTTTAATGACTTATAGAAAATTTACAGTTATTACCTCTAAATATTGCCTCACTACCATCTTAAATGCACCCAAATTGTCTAATATAATTTTTTGTCCATCTTGTTCTATATTGACAACTTTATTTCTCTGTGGTATATATTTATTATATTAATTTTAATCATCTGTATCTCATAGGTTTTTAAATTCAATTACTTTAATTTTTGGATATCCTTTGCCAAATCTGCTCTTCATTTCTTTTTAAATGTCTTTACTGGTTATATGCTCATTACATATTATTAATTTTATATATTTTTTTCAAATTATTCATCTATTTTTACACATTCCTTGAATTCTGCTCTGTTTTACATCTGCTGATTCTTATGGATGGTAATTTTTTTTTTTTTTTTTTTTTTTTTTTTTTTTGGCCCAAGCTGGGTTGCAATGGTGCAATATCAGCTCACTGCAACTTCCACCTCCCAGTTCAAGCAATTCTTCTGTTTCAGCCTTCCAAATAGCTGTGAATACAGGTGCCTGCCACCACACCTGACTAATTTTTTGTATTTTTAGTAGAGATGGGGTTTTGCCATGTTGGCCAGGCTGGTCTCAAACTCCTGACCTTATGTGATCCACCCGCCTCAGCCTCCAAAAGTGCTGGGATTACTGGTGTGAGCCACCATGCCTAGTATGTATATTATTTTTCATTGTGTATTTTGTAATTTTTGTTTGTGAATTCATTTTTAATAGAGTTTTCAATTTAACTTGTTTGTTTCTGTAGTGGCAAATCCTTGTGTTTGCAATACTGGATTATTTTTCCATAGGAGTTTCACATTTCTTCTGCTAGGAAATTCATGGGAAATAATGAATTTGGGTTAATTTTTATTTTATTTCTAATGTTTAAAGTTTCTGAAAAATATTGGCGTTATAAAATTCTACTTCAATCCTGAGTACAGAATAAAGTGCTAGTGACAAATTCCCAGTTGTGTTTTCCTTTCTTAATATTTGAGAGCCACAGCAAATGTTTCATACCCTTTGATGCTAAGCAGAAACTTTTGTCTAGACCTTGACTTCAGGCTTTAAAATATGTAGTATCTACAGCAGATTAAAGGTAACCAGTCCCTGATTTCTATTAAAGTATAGTTTATAGAAGCTTAAAATCATAGCTCTCAGGCAAATATACAATAAATAGGTTTTAAAGATATTAGCTTGAATTAATAAATAACAAATAGATGTTTTAAAAATACAAAGTGATTCTGAGAAACTGGGACATTTAGAAGCAATTTAACAAAATAACATTAAGATTGCTTGATTAAATAAATAAATATAGATTGATGTGTAACAGGGTCATAAATTTCTGAGGTTGTCTGTTTCTAGGAGATATATTTGTATCTCTGCAGGAAAAAAAAATCATGGTGCAAACTCCCTTTACTAAATCTAGTACCTTTATTTATTATTGTATAGCATTTAAGTATAGGAACTTGAATATAACCAATATATTCCTAAAAATCTGATAAATTACTCTCCAAATAATATGTTTTTTGTACATAATTTTGCTGTTCCCATTAATTATCATTCACAGTTTTATTTTGTTTTGATTTTTTTCTTTTGTTCCTTCCCCCTCCCCTTGACATTTAGTTAATTATTCTATTTTCTTTCCCAAAGAGGCACGTTATCATTAAATGTAATGGTAGGCTGAATCATAACCACATTTAAATATTGTTCTGTTTTGCTATTTGTTTTTATTCCTTCCTTTCTTCCTTCTTGCTTTTCTTGGCAAGCTTATGAAGTTTTATTTGTGTAATTGCTACACAAAGAAACTTCATTGTATTTGTATTTGCCCTTCAATTGGATCGTAAATGCCTTGGTGGCAATGAAGATACATAGCTATTTCTGCATCCTAAGTAGCATATGTGTAGGTTTTAAATAAAGGATTGATAAATATTTGTCTTGTGAAACTGAAATAATTACTGATGTCTACATATTGTTTCCAGCTTGCTTCTCTGTTGTTTGCTTTTTAGATATGCCAGATAACCACTTCAATATGATTCGTCTTATGTAAAACCTCATATATTCTCAAAATTATTATGCATGCATTCAACTAACTGTACTTCTACAGTACAGTAAAAAATGAGATTGTAATAAGTGAAAATGCATTTATAAGTATAGGCAAATTTTTAGGCAAGACACCTCATAAAGATCACTTTAGAAATTAGATCAAGTAAAAATAAATCACAAAAAGAAACGTGAATCAGTCATCTTAAACCTTGTTTCAGGCAGTAAAACAACATTGAAAAAAGAGAATCTTGTGAAGCCTGATACTTGATTCCTATAGGATAACTAAGTCAAATCAGATGTTTTAGATGTAATGGTCACCTGATCGTTTTCTCTTGAATTCTTTCATATAATTGGTGCAGTGGTTCTTGCAATGAGGAATTATTCTATGGAAATATGAAATAAAGTACACAAATTCCTAATGAAAAACTGTCTTTTAAGTGGATCTCTAAATTCTATGAAAGTGCTTACATTATCTTAGTTATTTAGCCATTAGCCTGTCAATCACTAGGGATTAAGAGCAATTTACAAGGCATCTACCACTGTGCTAGTACTTGCTCACATGTTCTCATCCACCTAAGGAAATATTCAAAGCATCTTAATAGTTGCTACTAATTCACATAATTTAATTAATAGAATCACAAATGCATTCTCATCTTATTTCACATTTTTAACATACACAAGATATAGCTATTTTACAGTGATTAGATTTAGTAAAAACAAAACTGATAAAACTCAACTATTAGCCTGCACAGTTTTAGGTTATGTATTTTTTCAAAATAACAAAATATAATTTTTTTAGACTCAATTTGAAATTTTGTAAAAAAAAAAAAGTTTCAGAAATAGTAAACTATCACAGAACAAGAAGCATAATAGAAAGTAAAAATTGTTTTGATATAAAAAAGTACTATAAATAAAAGGGCTAAATGTTTGTTAGTATTCATACATTGGTACCAAATATTAGATGCCTTGAGTCACTAAATTAAATTATCCCTAAATATTAAATTTATTATTTAAAATGTTGCTTATAAACTTAAACAGATATTTTTGCCAACTTATAGATGGGAGAATTTTAAAAGATGTTGATGCTTTTAAAAATAGCTTTTAGAAAAGCAACAAAGTGATTTTATGTCTGGAAGTGAAGACCCTTGGAGGAATTTTTCTCATGGACTATCAAAATATATACCCAAACCATAAGTGGATGTCTGAGTAATAATTCATTTACTTGTATTTGATTTGTCAGGTTTTATTTTTCAAAACAAGAGTCAGAATAAGTGATGTCTTTTAGTTGGACTTGTTTCTATTATTTATTAACATACCAAGGAACATGTAGAGTGATTTAGCAGAATATAATCACATTATCAAATAATTTTTAGTTTAATCAGTTTCATAAACCTAGATAATCAAATGAAAATACATAAAAAATATAATTATGTCATAATTTTTATCAAAATTTAAAAATTAATGAATTAAATCCAGCTACCAAAAATAAGGGTTTGTGAAAAGTGGATTCAATATTAGAATGAAGGTTGTAATGAAAATTCAGAATGGGCTATAGTATTAAAAAGAAAAAAAAATACAGGCCTCCAGTATTTTTTTTCCCAAAATGGCAGATTAGAGTCACTGTTAGTATGCCTCTCCTATTTGGAAAGACATAATTGTGTGTAGAGATTCACATTGTAAACTTTTTCCAAGAAGCAATACAGAAACTGAACAGGAAAACCGAAAGAAAGCAAAGACTTTTTGAAAGAAGTGTCAGGTTTCTGCCTACATCATGAGCCAAGAGGAAAACTATATTTCCTTAGAGTGTCAGATGAGGACAAACTGCCTCTAGGACATATACTTCTATTGAGGAACCAAATAATCCAGGCCACAGGAAAAAGTCTTAATCCCACCTAGTACTGGAGCTGATTTAGTGAGCAGTGGGGCATATATGAGAAGTAGCAGCATTGGGATGGGCTTAGTGTGCATGCCCAGGAGGACAGAGGAAAGCCATCCTTGATCCCACCTCACAGAGGACCTCACAGAAGTCAGCCAGGTAACTTAGGCACTGGTCACAGGTTGAGAGAAGCTCCCATCTGAGATTTGTGACGTAATCTCGAGTGGAGACAAACCCCCTTGGCCAAACCATGGGGCAGATGGGAAATGTGCTGCAGTCATAGGTGCAAGAGCTGGGAGCTCCTGCTTCATGGGCTGACTAGGAGAGGTGTGACCTGGAAGCCATGGTTGCTGTCTCCTCTGGGAAGTCTTATGGCCTTAGGCAGTGTTGAGTTCTGAGTGTTGACTGCTTGGAACCAAGCTGCTGCAAGTGGGACACTGCAGGTGCAAGACCTGCTTTGCCAAGTGTGTGGGAGTTGAGTGGTGCTAACTGCTGCCTGCTACTCCCTATCCCTCATACAGATGCTTCTTTTCAGCACAGGCAGCTGTGGTACTCCCTGAAACATTACTCCAACAGCCAGAGGACCACTCTCTGATTCCCACTGTGGACACTGCTTTTGCCCACACATGGCAGAAAAAAAGAGAGCCAGAATGTGAACTTGCCTGATCCAGCCCCCAGCTGGCTTTGCCCCTCCATCTGCCCTGGTAACTTAACAAAAAGAACAGAAAAAATTGAGAGCTCTATGGTCCTACCCATTGCCTGAGTCATCAGATTACTTCCCCTGGGTAACATAAGGCAAGCACAAATCCCACTGCTACCAGCTGGTGTTCTTTTGAAAGTGCCACTTTGTGGCTGGAGGCCTACTGACACAATCCATTACAGCATCTGCAGGCACAATAACAGTGCACAGGAAAGAGAAAACTTGTGTGTGACCTAAGCTATCACCTGTGCCTATATAACCTTGGCTAACTAGAAGGTCCTGAGTCTGTCCATGTGACCAGTTCATTACTACTACAGGCGGCATTACAGAAAAACCAATGCACCAAGGCTACTTATAATCAAGAAATCTCACAGAGTCTGCATCATTCTCCTGTCGACCCCATCAGAGTTGTTGTTGCTACTCACTACTGAGTCTTGAGAACAGGTCACATCACTGTGCCACTTGCAGACATTCCCCAGCATCAACTTGGAGTGTGGCAGCCCCACTAGGTGGCTACAGCCAGACAAGCAGCAGCATTCATACTAGTCTGACCCTCAGGGACTCCTACTCTTAGGATAAGGGGGAGTGCACATCAGTGGCACACCCCAGGAAAAAAGAATCTAGATGGCAGGTCTTGAGTCCAGAACTTCCCACCTGTGGAAAGTTTCTTTCAGTAGAAGCACAGATACAGTGCTGGACTTGGGAAAATTTGCAGAAGGGTCTTGAAGAAAAAGATTTTCCCCCCTCATTCACCACTGCAGACACAGCTGATGCTTCTCTTGTGGGAGTTTAGCATGGGTGGACCTGTAAATAGCCTTTCTGGAACACTTCAAGTTAACTGCGTCCCCAGAGGAGGAGCCCCCTCCAGATTCAGATTTGCATGAGGCATAGAATCATAATCTCTCTCTACTTGGAACATCAGAATTCCTGCAAATAAAAAGGGCCTGTTAATCTGAATACCCAGAATGTATTTAGGAGTGTGACTTGCTTTCCTGGTCGTCTGACAAGGGGGCTGAAGTGGCTCCTTCCCTTGCCTGTGAAAAGACCTCAGTGCATTTCACTAAGAGCTCCCACAGATGCCTCGGTCAAGGCTTGGACTTCTGCCCACCATTGGGCATTGCATTTACCAATCTGCTGATTTTCACTCATGGGCACCTCCCCTACTGGACTGAAATCTGAATTATTCAACCAGGTAAAGAAAACACTGGGAGAGAAAAAAAAAAAAAAAAAAAAAAATGTGCACACCACTTGGGAACTAGATAAGCTTCATGAGACCTCTGCCATTGCTACACAACAGGAAACAGTGAACCTCCACACACACACTAAGCAGAATGTTACCACAACTAGCATCTTAGAAAGCCAACATACAAAAACTTTAAATAACCAGGGAACTTATATAGAGTCTTCACCCCTGAAAGCACCCATTCTGAATTAGGTTACAACAAACTATAAACATTAAAGTCACATTCTCAAGGTGAAAAAAAAGTAAAAAAATCAGTCAAATCAAAAAATAAATTAAAAAATAATTAGAAGATATAGTCTCAAAAATAATTAGAAGATATACTCTACCCAAATGAGAAGAAACTAGAAAAATAATTCTGGCAATAGAACAAAATAGGGTTCTATAACACCTCAAAAAGAACACACTAAGTTCCCAGCAATGGATCCCAACCAAGATGAAATCTTTGAAATGCCAGAAAAATAATTCAAAGAAATAAGCAAAATCTCTTAGACATATGTGATTATTTAAAATGGCCAAATATAGCAGTCATTGTTCCTGAGGGAGAAGAAACAGCAAAATCTTTTGAATACTTATTTGAAGGCATAACTGAAGAAAACTTTGCTACCCTTGCTAGATATTTAGATGTCCAAATACAAGAAACTCAATGAGCTCTGGGGAGATTCATTGCAAAACTGACATTACAAAGCCATATAGTCATCAGGCTATCTAAAGTCAACATGAAGGAATGAAATTCTAAGAACAGTGAGACAAAAGCATCAAGTAAACTATAAAGGAAAACCTGTTAGACTAACAGCAGACTTCTTAGCAGAAACCTTACAAGCCAGAAGTTCACTCTATCTTTAGTTTTATCTTTAATATCCTTAGACAAAATAACTGTTAGTCAAAAATTTTGTATACAACAAAACTGAATCTCATACATGAAAGAGAAATAAAGTCTTCCTCAGATAAGCAAATGCTGAGGGAATCTGTCACTATCAGACCAGTCCTACAAAAAATGCTAAATCTTGAAACAAAAGGTTGAGCTGCATCAGAATAGATCTATTGAAAGCATAAAACTTATAAGGGCCTACAAAGCAGTAACAAAATGAAAAAAACAGACAAACAAACAAAAAACCTAAGATTTCTAGGTAACAACATAGTGACTGGAACTCTACTTCATGTCTCATAATTGACATTGAGTGTAAATGGTTTATATACGCCACTTAAAAGATACAGAACGGCAGAGTTGATTTAAAAAAAATCACAAACCAAATATCTGCTGTCTTCAAGAGACTCAACTAATATACAAGGATTCTTATAGACTTCAGGTAAGAGGGTGGAGAAAGATATTCAATGCAAATGGAAATCAAAAGTGTTTTGCATTTCCAATGCAAATAGAAACTACAAAAGCAAGCAGGTGTAGTTATATCAGATAAAGCAAACTTTAAAGCAACAATAGTAAAAAAAGACAAAGTCATTACATAATAATAAAATAATTCAACAAAACATAATAGTTCTACATATGTATTCACATAACACTGGAGCTCCTACATTTATAAAACAATTACTACTAGACCTAAGAAAAGGAATAGGCAGCAAGACAATAATGGTGAGGAACTTTAACACTCCACTGACAGCACTAGACAGATCATTGAAGCAGGAAGTCAACAACAACAACAAAAACACTGGACTTAAGTTGCACTCCAGAAGAAATGGACCTAACAGATGTTTACAGAACATTGTACCCAAAAATTGCAGAATACACACTCTTCTCTTCAACACATAGAACAGCCTCCAAGGTAGACCATAGGATAGGACACAAAAACATATCTCAATAAATTTTAAAAAGTCAAAATTATATAAAGTATCTTCTCAGGTCACAGTGAAATAAAACTAGAAACAAGCTCTAAAAGGAACACTCAAAACTATATAATTACCTGGAAATTGAACAATCTGCTTCTTAATGATTATTGGGTTAACAATGAAATGAAGAAATAAATTTAAAAATTCTTTAAATGGATGATTATAGTGACACAAGTTGTCAAAACCTCTGGGATATAGCAAAAGCAATGCTAAAAGGAAAGTTTCTAGCACTGAACACCTCCATAAAAAAGTCTGAAAGATTACAAATTGACAATATAATGTCATACCTCAAGAAACTATAGAAACAGCAAATCAAACTTAGAGTTAGGAGAAGAAAAGAAATAAAGATTAAAGCAGAACTAAATGACATTGAAATAAAAATACAAAAGATTAATGAAACAAAACGTTGCTCATTTGAAAATGGAAATAAAATAGCTAGACCGTTAGCTAGAATAATTAAGAAGATAGAAATTTAAATTAGCTCAATTAGAAAATGAAAATAGAAACATTTCAACCAATTTCACAGAAATGTAAAAGATCATTTGAGACTACTACATAACCTCCATGCACATAAAAATAAAAGTAAAGAAAACAGAGAGGTTCCAGGAAATATACAACCCTACCAGCTTACAGCAGGAAGAAATAGTACCCTGACAGACCAATAACAAGCAGTGAGATTGTATAAGTAAGAAAAAAAAAAATTGCCACCAAAAAACCCAGACAGATTCTCAGCCAAATTCTATCAGACATTCAAAGAAGAATTGGTACCAAACCTATTGAAACTATTCTAAAAGATTGAGAAAAAGGGAATGCTCCTTAACTCATTCTATGAAGCTAGTGTCACCCTGATACCAAAACCAGAAAAAAGACATATCAAAAGAAATAAAACTACAGATGAATATCTCTGATAAAGACAGATGCAAAAATTCTTTACAGATACTGGCAAATCAAATCCAAAACATATCAAAAAGATAATTTACTATAATTAAGTGAATTTCATCCCAGGGATGCAAGGATGACTCAACATACACAAGATAATAGATGTTAACGCATTTCACAAAGAGAATTAAACACAAAAATCATATGATCATCTCAATAGATGCATAAAAACATTCAATAAAATCTAGCATGGCTTTATGATAAAAACCATAAACAAACCGGGCATAGAATAAACATATCTCAAAATAATAAAAGCTATATATGAAAAACCCATGGTCAACATCATACTGAATGGGGAAAAGTTGAAAGTATTCCCACTAAGAACTAGAACAAGATAAGGATGCCCATTTTCACCACTTCTACTTAGCGTAGTACTGGAAGTCCTACCCAGAGCAATCAAGGAAGAGGAAGAAATAAAGGGCATCCAAACTGGAAAAGACGAAGTCGAATTACCTTTGTTTGCTGATGATCTAAGCATATACTTCAAGAAGCCTAAGAATTCCACCAAAAGACTCCTCTATTTGATGAATGAATTCATAAAATCTTAAGTTACAAAATGAATGTACACAAATTAGTAGTACTGTATAGCACCAACAATGATCAAGCTGAGAATCAAATCAAGAACTCAATTTATTTTACAATAGCAGCCAAAAAAAAAAAAGAAATACACTTAACCAAATAAGTGAAAGATCTCCATAAGGAGAGCAACAAAAAACTGCTGAAATAAGTTAGAGATGATATAAACAAATGGAAATACGTCCCATGCTCATGGATAGAAAGAATCAATATTGTGAAAATGACCATACTGCCAAAAGCAATCTACAGATTTAATGCAATTCCTATCAAAATACTGATATCATTTTTCATAGAATTAGAGAAAGCAATTATAAATTTTTTATGAAACCAGAAATGAGCTTGAATAAAAAAGCAACTAAGCAAAAAGAACAAATCTGGAGCCATAGTGTTAAGAGACTTCAAGGTATACTACAAGGTTATAGTAATCAAAACAGCATGGTACTGGTATAAAGGTAGATAAATAAACCAAAGGAAAGGAATAGAGAAACCAGAAAGAAAGCCAAATATATACAACCAACTGATCTTCCACAAAGCCTTCAAAAACATAAATACGAAAGGACACCCTATTCAATACATGATGCAGGGCAAACAGGATAGCCACATGTGGAAGAATGAAACTGGATCACTCTTTTTCACCACTCACAAAAATTAGAGGATGGATCAGGCTTAAATATAAGACCCAAACCATACAAATTCTAGAGCAAAAACTAAGAAAAACACATCTGGACATTTACCTGGGCCAAAACTTTATGACTAAGACTCCAAAAGTAAATGCAACAAAAAAAAAGTAAGTAAAAAGGACATAAGTAAACTAAAAACCTTCACAGCAAAAGAAATAATCATCAGAGTAAACAGATAACTCAGTGAATGGAAGAAAATATTTACAAAATATGCATCCAGCAAATAAATAATATCCAGAATCAACAACAAAAACAAATCAGCAGAAAAAATAATCCCATCAGAAAGTGAAAAAAAGACATGAATAGACATTTCTCAAAAGAAGATATACAAATGACCAACAAACATATAAAAAATGCTCGATATCACTAATCATCAGAGAAATGCAAATGAAAACCACAGTGTGATACCATCTTTTCCCAGCCAGAATTGGTATTATTAAACAGTATATATATAAGAAATATATATATTTTCACATGAATGTCGTGAGGAAGGCACACTTATGCGTTGCTAGTGGGAGTGTAAATTAGTACATCATTTATGTAAAGCATTATGGAGATTTTTGAAATAGCTAAAAGTAGATCTACCATTCAGTTCATCAATCCCACTACTGGTTATCTACTCAAAGTAAAAATAAGTCATTATATCAAAAATATACCTGCATGTATACATTTATGGCAGTGCAATTCACAATTACAAAGATATAGAAACAACCTAAGTGCTCATCAACGAATCAGTGGATAAAAAAATGTGGTAAACATACACCATGACATACTACTCAGCCCTAAAAATAATGAAATAATATCATTTGCAGCAACTCTAACTGGAGCTGGAGGCCATTATCCTAAGTGAAGTAACTCAGGAATGGAAAACCAAATACCATATATTCTCACTTGTAAGTGAGCATGCATACAAAGTGGTATAATGGACATTGGAAACTCAGAAAGGGGGAGAGTAGGAGATGGGTGAGGGATAAAAGACTACATATTGGGTACAATGTACACTACTTGGGTGACAAGAGCACCAAAATCTCAGACTTTACCACTCTGTAACCAGAAACCACTTGTTCCCCAAACGCTCTTGTGTTATATATGTATATTACATATGTCTATGTATAGTCATAGACATCCAGGATAATGTATATTACATATGTCTATGTATAGTCATAGACATCCAGGATAATGTATATTACATATGTCTATGTATAGTCATAGACATCCAGGATTAAAATAATCCTTAGAAAACCATATGATTTAAGAGAACTTAAGGTTATCAAAAATATATTATTATTTTAATTCTCCATCTCCCCGAGTAGTATGTTGTGCAAATCATAATGAGGAGATATTAAAGGGTCCCTAGATTTCTCAGGGATTCTCTCAAAAGCACTAGCTTCTTGAGACTCTTCATACACTAAGAGAATTAGATCTGTAGCCCTTTGTCCAGTTAATTTCTCTGATTTGAAACAATAGAAAAACTTATTTTCCCTCCCTAAGAGGGTCAAATTTTTAAAATCCTTAGATTACTAGCTTCCTAGGTTAAGTCCTAGGGTAAGAGGAAGACTAGATTTTGGTATTCATATGTCAAAAGATATGATATTCCAGAATGTGGAGACAGCTATAGGTCATAAAAACTTTGAGACACAGGGTTATTTGGCTCCAGGAGAGATTTTACAACATTCCAAAAAGTTAGAATAAAGAAGATATCTTCTTAGAAGGACAGAAAAACTGCTGTTTCCATCCTATTATAAGTAGAAAAACAAAGACAAGGAAACAAAACCATTTTTTCTTAATGTCTTGCTTTTAGAGAGTCTGGCCTCTCTCTAGGATAATCTGGATCTCTTTACATTGTCAAAAGATAAGAACTGGGAAAAGGAGCAGCCAACACACATTGATAAGAAATCTGTTTCTGACTGAGAACACTGGGTGGACATTTAAAACAAAATTAACAAACTGGAGCTCAGGAGTTTGAAGCTGCCATGAGCTACGATGGCATCACTAGACTCTAGAGTGGGCAACTAAGTGAGGACCAGTTTCTAAATAAATAAATAAATAAATTCATAAATAGTAAAATGAATAAGATGAGTATTAAAAGCCCCCAAAACAGATTCACAAATTTTGTTGAATATGTGAATGGATGAATAAATATGAAATGTAGATGGAGACATTAGGAAGAAGTTAGCTTTCATTGAAAAATATATACAAATCGAATTCCTAATAATTAAATATGTAGAATATAGCTTCTTTACAACAACCAAAAATAATGTTCTCTGTCAGAAAAAATTAAGAAAAATCAATTTAAACTCAACCGTTATAGAAAGAAAGATTATTATCTATTTAGCAGTGCTTAAAAAGGAGGTTATAGAGAATTAATTCCAATATAAGCCTGACATAAATAGCAATGTAAAAAATTTGGAGTCAATGTAAAATATTATTTGATGGTGTGAATA
This sequence comes from Rhinopithecus roxellana, assembly GCF_007565055.1. Lineage (NCBI taxonomy): Eukaryota > Metazoa > Chordata > Mammalia > Primates > Cercopithecidae > Rhinopithecus > Rhinopithecus roxellana. Next base: position 68,469,876 of record NC_044550.1, on the reverse strand, counting down.
AATAATGAAATAAATTTTCATAAGATAAATTGTTGAAATAATTTGAAATCATTATTGAATAATTATTGAAATAACTAAATAAATTGTTCGTGAAAAGTTACTTGTCTTGAGGAAGACAATCCTCATTTTACCACGATTTCATTATTTTATATTGGCAAGAGAAGAAATATTTTGAAAAACATTAATAAATTTACTTAAACAGGAGTATGATCCTCTTTCAGATACAAAATACAAGATAGGAGATGGAGCAAGTCTACCTTCCTTAAAAAGGTAGCTGAAGTTATCAGGAATTGTTTACGTCATGCTACAGACCTATACTGAAGAATAATAAATGAAACAGACTTTTGTACTCATCAGATATATTTATACTAAGTATACTGATTAGAAAGTTCTCCTCATGTAGTTTCTTCTTCCTGAACAGTCTCAAAAAATATAATTTCAGGTCTAGATACTTGAAATAAAAGTGCATCCATGAAACAAATTATTTAGCTCTTACTTTTTATAAATACTCTAATTGCTAAATTTATCAGGATCATGACCTACTTTGTATAGACAAATTAAATTCTAATTCTCTAAATCACAATATATAGACGCTAAATCACCATAATTTTTTTCCCATTTGCCTCATTTCTGCCTTTCTTTGAGGTCTCTGCCTTCTGTAACTAGTTTTTAATTTGTAAAATATTTACTTAATATTAGTTGATTTAAAATGAATTATTTTAGACTAGAATGGCATTTGAATACTTGTTGAAAATAATATCACTTGTAGACTTAGAATACATTGGTAGCTACTTTATTTTCTCTGTCCCTTTCTGAAAAGAGTTAGCCAGCTTGCTTTAGGCAGACAGTAAGGGAAGGGTCCCCCAGAGAACCTCCTACCTGCTCCACAAGTATTTAGACCAGATGTTTTGTGCAGATAAGGGTACTTGTTCCGGGGGTTTGCCTAAACGTTCCCGCAGTGGAAAATTTTGTTTCTTAACACATGAACAGTAAGAAAAATAAATCAACATGGAATGTCTCAGACTAAGGGTCTGCATGTGCTCTGGAAGGATGCAGTGGAGCCAACAGGAATTCATGCCTTATACAAATAGGGAACTCAGCACCATCAGCTTATATAAAAATGCCCTTGTATTCACCTGTGAAGGGAGCAACCAAGAACCTACTTTCAGGACTCCTCTCTTTGCTGAGAGCTTTCCTTTAACTTAATAAGTTCTATGCAATTCCAAACAATGTGATCTCTGTCCGTCCGTTCTTAGAGACATGTCCCCTACCCCAACGTCCAATGGCCACAGGTGCACATGTCAGTCAAATGGGAGACTGACGGCTCCCAACCTGTTGGAGGAACTCATTTGCATAAGAATAAAAGGTTTCTCCTCCAGGCATCTTCCCCACCCTGCACTTAAGCTGTTTTATTTATTTATTTTTTCTTTTCTCCACTTTTTAAGGAGTTAACTTTTATGACAGTTTGTTTTTTGTTTTTTTTTTCCTTTGGGAAGGCATCTTATCAGGCCAGGACCCCAATTCACAAGCTATCCTTTTCTCTCCCTTGTTTAAGCAAGACCCAGTTTCAAAGCCTTAGGTTAGCATGACTAATTTCTGCCAAATAGGCCCCCTCCCATCTTGTGGATAGAGGTCATTCTAATATCCATGGCATACATGAAGTCTAGGGAACTCAAAGGTTCTCGACAACAGTGGGACAAGCAGCGCATGGGTAATGGAGGATAATTCCCACCCTGTAGGCCCCTGTTAACATAGGTGAAAGCTGTATTGACACCCATAAATGGCAACCTGCCAAAATCACCAGGACTCAGGGATATAAGAACAGAAGAAAGGAAGAGGACAGTTTTCTCCTCTCCCTCATGTACCCCAGGTATTTACTAGGAAAAAGAAGAAACTAGGTATGCCTTGTTCCCCTCTTCTTAGGTGGGTAACCAATCACATGCAGCCGGTATTTCTCTTGAATGCCCCTGAATCACTAGGACTCCTCTGAAAAAAATCACCTCCTTTCTCCTTTTTCCTTCTATGTCCTCTCTTTGTGAGTGGGTCATTGTGTCACTGTACCACGGGACACTCCCTTCGGATACATCCCTTAAACTGGGAAAAGTTAATTTCCCCAAAACGTAAACTGCCTGGCTAAAAACTGAGCATGAAAAAGGGCAACTCAGAAGCCTAGTATGCCAGCAAAAGGGTAAAACTTCTTACCAGGGCCAGGCAAGGTGGCTCACAGCTGTAATCCCAGCACTTTGGGAGGCCGAGGCAGGCGGATCACGAGGTCAGGAGATTGAGACTATCCTGGCTAACACGGTGAAACCCCGTCTCTACTAAAAATAACAACAATAACAACAAAATCAGCCGGGCTTAGTGGTGGACCCCTGTAGTCCCAACTTCTCAGGAGGCTGAGGGAGCAGAATGGCGTGAACCTGGGAGATGGAGCTTACAGTGAGCTGAGATCGCACCACTGCATTCCAGCCTGGGCAACACAGCGAGACTCCATGTCAAAAAAAAAAAAAAGTTCTTACCAGTCAGACTTCTGGCCTCCTTCTCCCTGTGCAAACCAGTTGAATAAATGATAAAATCACTGTTTATATCCATTGTGAAGTTCTGATAAATGGAAAAAAAAAAAAAAAGATTTATGAGGCTAATTTTAAACTGTAGCCAATGTAGTGTGCTTTGTGTGTCTTTCTGTATAGTTCTGTCATAAAGAGAATACCTTAGGAAAGAATGTGGGCCTAGGACCCCAAAAGTTTGCTGTTCAAGCCAGCCTGGCAAACTGGTCAGTAATAAACCTTGCTGCAGTTCTTCATCTTGTTTTGTGTCCTTAGGAGCTTGACTTTGTAACCACGTAATAGTACTTTCTTTTGGCCTCTGCCATTTTACAATGGCAGCCTGGGTTTAATCCTGGCTTAGGGAATGAGTACATTTTGGCTAATATCTGTGTGACTTTTACCATTTGCTGATTCTCTTCCCCTCTATAAACAACTTCTAGTTTCTTTTCTTAAATCTTCCTTTCTCTGAACCAAGTTTAAAGATGCTAGACTCTGTAAAAACTGCTTGCCACCTCTTTGAAAATAACTTTGCACTTACAGTTAAGTCATAACCTTAGTTAAGACTTGTTGGTTTCACATGTGAAGTTATTTTTAATAAAGTTCAAAAGCCAGAAATATTGGCTGCTCAGCATGGCTAAAGTCAAGTAAAAGATTTGAAATGATTTTCTTAGAGCGCAGCTTAATTAAAAGTGAATATCCAAGTTATAGGTATATTTAAAGGCCTTTATGTTTTTCTCTTTGTGGATCTTGTTTTTCTGGAAAAAGGTTCTTTCTCTGTTGAATGATTTTTTTTTTTTTTTTTTCCATTTTGTCTTGCCATTCAGTGCATACATGAAAGGCTCTAAGCTAACTCCTGATAGCCTGAGGCTCCTGGGGAAAAAAAAAAACAAAAAAAAAAAAAACAAAAAAAAAAAACAAAAAAAAAAACAAGTGAAGGTGCCACAGCCCCCATTTTGGGGACAAAAAACAACCCTCTGTTTTCCTCATGAAACCCCAGGAATTAAAAGTGGATAGATCCTTCTCAAAATCTATCTCTGTCTTCCAGCTATGCCTGTTTATTAGGCCCTAGAAACTGTATGCTCTCCTAGCCCTGCTCTTGAAGGGCTTCACCCAGAGGCCAATAATCTAATCAGAAGATTGGCAAATGAGAAATCTTACAAGTACTGAATTTTCTTTTGTTCATCTCTGTAATTTTATATTTGTTATGGGTATGATGTTTATATAAAAAAGCTCTAGGAAAATAAGCACTTATATCAAATATTTTTTGAAGAAAAGTAAAACCCATAATACCTTTGAGTTCACATACCTATAATCTTTAAGAAATACAGGCAGCTTTAAAGATAATTGGTAAAATGCAAATGTCTTTAAAATGTAAATATGTGGGCTGAATCATGTATGTCAGATATTAGGTTTGCTATATGCTTCAAGGTTATTAACTGCTGCTTTGGCTTTTAAGAACTATTTGATAAAGTTTGGCTCTGTGTCCCCACCCAAATCTCATCTTATAGCTCCCATAATTCCCATGTGTTGTGGGAGGGACCCAGTGGGAGATGATTGAATCATGAGGGTGATTGAGTGAAGTGTGCGCCTGTGAACAAAATTTGAAGGATGTTTGTTTCTCTCTGCCTGGCTTTCCCAGAATTTGGAAACTATTTGTGAGAATAGTTAATTTATGGCAATACAGTTATTTGTATCAGTGAAATAGGAATACATTTTCTTTTGCAACAGGACACAATTGAAGAAACTGGTGGTTTTACCAAGGCTTTGACTGGAAGGGCATACTTTCCTTTAAGTAATTAAGCTTGACTTGCTGAACCAATAAAAGTCCCTCGGGAAAACTGACTTCATACCTTGTCAACACAGTTCCTGTACAAGGTTCCTAACCCATGGTGAGTAAAGCTCGTCACTTTTTAACAGGCCCAGGAGCCTGTTAAAAAGCTTGTTCTTGTGACATCAAGAAGAGAGGAATTTACCAAACTCATAGATATTTGAGTGTAGAAACCCATGGCTGGGCTTGGCCTTAAAAGATCTTATCTGAGATTCCTGATGGAACAGAGTTCCATCAAAGCCAATTTAAAAGCCCATGGAAAAATAATTTTTCTTACTGCACTTTATGTAAATAAGCCAAGTATAAGACTAAAGTTTATTTTGCAAACAACTGAGTCCTATCATGATTTGTTTTTGACAAAAATGAGGACTGGAGAGAGAGAAATTATGTTTCAAAACTTGTTAAACATTTGTCTTTAAATTATAATCCCATTATTTATTTATTTTTTTTTAATTTTTGCCTACATTTTAGACTACTCTGCTTATTCCTGTGGACCAACCAGCAATGTACACCTGCAGCACAAAAGAACCAAAGGGATGAGTAATATAAAAAATCTGGATCAATATTTTAATTCTGAACAATTATCCTGCAAATTCTGCCAGCTGATAGGAGTAAATAGGTGCCCATAACCCAGAGGTTTCTTTGTTTGGGAAAATAAGACCAAGGGAGCTAACCAAAGCCAAACCCCATGAATGCAAACCTTAGCAGGCATCACTGTAGCCACCAGTTATCTGGCTATATTGGCAGTCTTGGGATTTGTTTTGTTTTGTTTTGTTTTGAGCTGTCCTTATCCCTTTGTTTCATTTTGAATATGTGTTCTAATAACCCAAATTGTTTCTTCTCACTTAGAGGCCATTCAACTTCAAATGGTGATGCAAACAGAACCACTCATGAACACGCCATTCTTTTGGGGACCCTTAAACTCACCTCAGGATGAGCCCTAACTATCACTTTCCCAAAACAGCACCCTTGTCAACAGGAAGCAGTTAAGAGCAGTCATTGTAAACTTTTACCCAACAGAAGTTAGGGTCTCCAATCCTGAAGGGAGGAATGAAAGGAGTTAGCCAGCTTACTTTAGGCAGATAGTAAGGAAAGGGTCCCCTGGAGAACCTCCTACCTACCCCTCACGTGTTTATACCAAATGTTTTGTGCAGATAAGGGTACTTGCTAAGGGAGGTTGCCTAAACATGCCCACAGTGGAAAATTTCATTCCTTAGCATATGTGCAGTAAGGGAAATAAATCAATATGGAGCGGCCAAGGACTCACATACACACTGGAAAGATGGGGTGGAGCAACCAGGAATTCACATCTCATACACACTGGAAAGATGGGGTGGAGCAACCAGGAATTCACATCTCATACAACTAGGAAGTCACAGCCCTATTAGCTTGCATAAAAATGCCCTCGTGGCTGGGTGTGGTGGCTCATACCTGTAATCCCAACACTTCAGGAAGCCAAGGCAGGCAGATCACTAGATCAGGAGTTCGAGACCAGCCTAATCAACATGGTAAATCCGGTCTCTACTAAAATACAAAAATTATCCGGGTGTGGTGGCGCGTGCCGGTAATCCCAGCTACTCAGGAGGCTGAGGCAGGAGAATCGCTTGAACCTGGAAGGCAGAGGTTATAGTGAGCTGAGATCATGCCACTGCACTCCAGCCTGGACAACAGAGTGAGACTATGTCTCAAGAAAAAACAAAAAATGCCCTTGTATTCAACCGTGAAGGAGACAACCAAGAACCTGACTTCAGGACCCCTCTCTTTGCTGAGAGCTTTCCTTTCACTAAATAAACTCTACTCCACTTACTCTTTGAGTGTCCACATCCCTACTTCTTCAGAACTCAGGCCTAGCTGGGCTAAGGAGCAAAAAACCCTGAATCATATCTCAAACTCAACCTTTAAGTTTTTGTCCTGCTAGTCTCCTTAACATTTTGTGATACTTTAAAATTGCTTCAAGGTCTTTTCAAAATGTATTTTTGGTAATTCTGCTAATTTATGCTGTTTAAAACATCCTGGCTGAATGATTTCAAATACATTTTATAGCATGTATTTTCATTTTTTTTTTCACTCAGTACATATGAATCCAGTGTTTAATCCAATTTAAAGTAACAATCATTAAAATAAATTAAAATGAAGGCTAGGCCTAAAGAATTTCTGAGCAGACAAAACCAGTTAGGCATCATAAGTGATCTAAACCTTGTTTGATCTACAGATATAAAGGAAGCTTGAGTTATTCTTATTAATTTCTATATTAAAGAAAAACAGAACTTAAGTTCAACCAATCAGAAGTAGCCAACACACATAATCATATAACTGAAGAATTTCCAACGGGATAGACCTAACAAGGTACAACTTTGGTACCAAATAAGGTACAAATAACTGTACAACTATAAATAGTCAAATATTATCTTTAGTTTTTTTCTGTGCCTGTCCTCTAAAAGCCTTCCCCTGTGCTCCCTCAGTGGAGCTCTTAAGCCACTTTTATGATTTGGAGCCGCCTGAGTCATAAATCATTGTGCAAATAACATATTTAAAATTTTATTGTGCCTTAGTTTATCTTTTAACACAGTGGTCCTCAACCCTTGGTAATGAGCTGTGGCTTATTAGGAACCAGATCATACAGCAGGAGGTGAGCGGCAGGTGAGCGAGCACTACCACCTGAGCTCTCCCTCCTGTCGAATCAGTGCAGCATTAGATTATCATAGGAATGTTAATCCTATTGTGAACTGAGCATGTAAGGGATCTAGGTTGTGCACACCTCATGAGAATCTAATGTCCGATGATCTGAGGTGGAACAGTTTCATCCCTGTATTACTCAGAGTTCTCCAGAGGGACAGAACTTATAGGATATATGTATATATGAAAAGGAGTTTATTAATGAGAATTGACTGATACGATCGCAAGATGATGTCCCATGACAGGCTGTCTGCAAGCTGAGGAGCAAGGAAGCCCATAAAGTCTTAGCTCAACTACAAAAGCCTCAAAAGTAGGAAAGCTGACAGTACAGCCTTTATTCTGTGACTGAGGGCCTGAGAGACCCTGGGCAACCGCTGGCATAAGTTCAACTGTTCAAAGCCTGAAGAACCTGGAGTCTGATGTCCAAGGGCAGGAAGCATCTAGCACAGGAGAATAATGAAAGCCAGAAGACTCACTAAGCCAGCTTATCCCACCTTCTTCCACCTTGTTCTAGCCAAGTTGACAGTTGATTAGATGGTGCCCAACAACATTGAGGATGGGTCTTCCTCTCCCAGTCTGACTCAAATGTTAATCTCCTCCAGCAACACCTTCACTGACACACCCAGAAACTATTCTTTATGAATTATCTAGGCATCCTTCAATCCATTTAAGTTGACACTATTATTAACCAGTACAGTCTCAAAATCAACCCCTGCCCCCCGTCCGTGGAAATATTGTCTTCCACAAAACCAGTCCCTGGTGCCAAAAAGTTTGGGGACTGCATAGAACTCAAGGAAATGAGAAGTAATTTCTGATTCAACTAATGTCTATTAAGTGATTCTCTCTGTAGATCCTAGTATTATGGACAACCATGCACAATTACATTCATGAGATTTCTATTACTCTGTGTGTTGGACTTCAAGGAAGGAATGGAATGCCATCATTAGGCACCAAATACTCCCACTATTGATTAGCATTGAGATTTTTAGTAAATATTTAGGAGTACTGGGGGATGAAGGAGAGACAGCACTATTTATTCTTGTACTAGAATACTCATTTTTAATGCCTATAATTAAATCAATAGGAAAGTTATTGAGAAAATCTGGGCATTTTGAGATAGTTGAAGAGTAAGTATTCCATATGTATGTCAGTTGAAAATTTTTTTTGCTATTTGCTTTTGAAATAATATAATAATGTTAGCAAATGGACATGGCAATTCCTGGCTGAATTATATAATTATTTATAGTACTTTCAAAGATATTAATCTATTACTGTTATATGTAATTCGTGGGGAATGATATTAAACAATAGGTAAAATATCAAGTTAATATGTTTCAGGACATCACTCACAGCATAATGAAAAACTATTTCAATATCTTCAATACCCATTCAACATTACTGTGCATTACAAATCCATTGGTAAATTGCTGGCAAAAATAAAGCTGAAAACAATTTTAAATTAAGTGTCCAAATTTTTCTCTTTTTATTTTGAAATCATTAATATTTTATTTCATTACTATAGTTTCCTTTAACTCTTTATAATTTGAACTGAGTTGTTTGGAGAAAAAATATTTTTAAAAGATTTATAAAAATTAGAGTAACTATTAGAATGCCAGTCCTATCAAGAAATGTTAGAAATATATAAGCGAAACTCAAAAGCAATTATCACTGTCTGCCTAATCATATTCCATGTGTAGCTTCTACTAACGTTCCCCAGAATTGATTGCTTTATCATTTCTCTTGACTTTTGTTACATTTATTCATATATCATCCATCCTCACTTAGTCCTGATTGTTTGTACTTCGGCATCATATCAACCCTATCTTGCCACTTAAAAGACAAAGTAATACTACTTTTTCAGTTTTTTTTTTTTTCACTTAATGTAAGAAGTAATCATTTCCCCAGTAGTGAAATGATGCAAGATGATTTTTTGATGTATTGTTCAAATGGGTTCGGGTTTGTGACTGTCTCAAACACATCAGGGAGTAGGGACACTCTTCAGTTAAAGCACAAAGTTGTGTTTTAATCTGTATTTTATTTTTAAAAAAGTTTTCTTCTCAATGTCACATAAACACTAAGTTCTTTGTTTTACCTGTCTATGTACTTACTTACACGATTTAAGATTGAACATTTTTCATTATCAAAAATATTTTCATAATATGTGTAAAACTGTTGCAATCTTAATTTTTCCAAAATGACAGCTGATTTCTCTTAAAGGTAATGGGAATTTCAGAATGTTATTTGCAAATCAGTCTACAGCATTCTTTTCATATATAAAATGTTGTGTACTAATTTTTGAAATATTTGTAAATTAAAAGGACATTTTTCTTTCATGAGAAAGGAGACTTTGAGAGATTTTTGTGCAGGAGAAGAGTAGTTTTAAAAATAATTGACAATGGGGCAGACTACTTTTAAAATTCTAAAACGAGAACAAGCCAATAGGATTTTTAAAATTAAATCTAATGATCCTATTATTTATTTATTAATTGGCATGCAATAATTGTACATATTCATGGTGTATAATTTGATACCTGCATACCTACCTATGTAGTGTAATGATCCATTCAGAGTACTTAGTGGATCTATTATCTTACATATTTATCATTTATATGTGGTGAGAGCATTCAAAGGCAACTCTTCAAGCTATTTTGTAATATACAATATTTCACTGTTAACCATACTTGCTCCACATGCAACAGAACACCAGAATTTATTGCTCTTATCTAGTTTAATTTTATACCATCAATCAAAGTTTTCTCATTCTTCTTTTCTTCCTCTCATCTTTAGTCTCTGGTAACATTTTTCTACTGTCTGCTTCTATGATATTGACTTTTTTAAATGTTTACATTTTCTTTTTTTTTTTTATTAAGACTCCATTTATGTGTGAGATCATGCTGTACTTGTCTTTCTGTGTCTGGCTTATTTCATTTACCACAATGTCCTCTAGATTCATCCATATTGTCATAAATGGAAATATTTTATTATTTTTTATGGCTAAAGAGTACTTCATTGTATGTAGATAGTGCATTTTCTTTATGCATTCATCTGTTGTCAGACTCTTAGGCTTATTCTGTATCTTGGCTATTACACAGAGTACTGCAATAAAAATGACTAGGTGCATTGCAATTAGCTTTAAAAAGATGGAACAGCATTGTAGGGGCAGACCATGAATCTAAGCCCATTACTTAGGCTGAATAAAATTGTTGGAGGAAGTGGCTATTTGATGTATGTAATGAAAGGGATTCTTACTTGATGGGTATTATCTGGAGGAAAAAAAAAAAGAGGGAGAAAGTTAAAGGAGAGGAGGAAATTGACACAGCAGGTTAAGCAACTTGTTTTAAAAGAATTGGGATTAGTAAATGTGCAAAGATAGAACTGGTGATGAAAGAGTGAGACTGGAATTAGGAATTAATTTTTAACACTAATGTTGCAGATTGGGTCCTGGTTATGAGACTAAGTAGATGCTCACTCTTTGGAGCTATGACTCTGACCAGTGCCTCATTAACAGACTTGGAAAACATGAGATTAACTCTGAAGATGCAGAAAATATAGGTATTAAAATTCTTTCTATATTTTAGATCAAGTTGTTAATAATACAGTATATACACATACATGATATATATATATTATATATAATATATATAATAACATATAAATAGGAAAAGCTATGGTAAATGGAAAACGTTAGATGGGAATGCTGACGTATGCCTATAATCCCAGCACTTTGGGAGGTGGAGGCAGGAGGATACTTGAGTCCAGGGGTCTGAGACTAGCCTGGGTAACATGGCAAGACGGTATCTCTACAAAAAGTAAATAAAAGTAGCTCGGCCTAGTCACACTCCGGTCATCAAAGCTACTCTGGAGGCTGAGACGAAAGGAATATTGGATTCAGGAGGTCAAGACTGTAGTGAGCTGTGTTCCAGCCACTGCACTCCAGACTGGGTGAGAGCATAAGACCAAGACCCTGCCTAAAAAAAAGAAAAAGAAAAAAGAAAACACTATTGAGGAGGACAATAGAGTCTTAGATATTTGAACTGACATATGAATAAAGAATGACCCAATTATTTTATACCAGGAATGGGAAAATACATTTTATGCAAGTCCACAAAACAGTTTTTAAAGGATAGACAATATAATACGGGGGTTGGGGGTGTGGTTACAATGTTAGAAAGGCTGAAAGAGCAAAGGGGGCCTGCTACTCCAAATGATGAGCAAATGGAGGAAGCCACTTCCATCCCTAACTGTGAAAAATGAACAGGGGAAGGTGGTACTTTCTGGGTCCCATCATTCCAGACTGACCATTGGCCCTACTTGAGTGCAGCTGCTGTCTGGCAGAAACTCTGGACTCCAAACTCTCAGTAAAACTTCTGAAGACACTGCTATTGCTACTGCAGCTGTCAGCACCATTGATTCAGCTGAGAAGCAACCCAGAATATCACACTGGCACCCATGCTGTTGGTTGTGTTTTTTGAACCAGATTGAAATTAATATCTATTGTATGGTTCAATTTCTATGAAGTTCAATGTCAAGCAAATGTAATTTATAAAGATAAAAGTAAGAACAGTGGTAGTCTATAGTAATGACTAGGCAGGTTCACAATAGAGACTCGTGGATTCTAGTAATACTAAATTAATATTCATGTAGGTTGTGATGATATTAGTATTTTACATTCTAAAAATGTTTAATGCTGTATGCTTAAGATCTGTGTCTTTCACATGTGTACACTATATTTCATATTTCAGTTAATAAATCAGTATAAAAAAGCTCCAATTCAAGATACAATACTGTAGAACAATCCAAAATATTAATTTATTCCTGAATTTTTTAAAATATTAGAATAAATACAGAGCATTTTGTTAAAACAATATGGCAAACCTAAATGTAAAAAAAAATATTAAATTGAGTTAGGAATTTCAAAAAGACATTTCGTGTGTCTTTTCAGCTTTCAATTTAATATGAAAGTTGAAAAAACTTGAAATAAGTAAGTGTGCATGTATATGTAAAACAAAATTGCTGAATATAAAATCTTTTTTGAGGCATCTAGAAAATATTTAGCAGTGTGCCATAGTTTAGAAGCATTTAAAAAATGCTTTTTAGTGGTACATAAAAGAATTAATTAATGACAGATTCTATGAAAAACAAGTAGAGCAACTTGAAAAAATTCACATATTTTCATGTAAAACTTTTAGGAGAAGTCCAGTGATGTCATGACAGCTCTACAGTGTTGATTTATTTTGTTGCTTTTATATGCTTATTTTATATATAAAATAGCTGAAAACAGCAACGAATTCTAAAGCATGGTAAGAGGGGTAAAAGGTCACACACATTTCTTTTAGATGCTGCATATATTGTTTTTGTTCACATGTTATGGTTCAAAAATTAGTTATATTGCTTCATCAAAGTGCAAGGAGGCTTGTAAATGTACTTTAGTTTGCTATATGCCTTGCAAGATATAGGGATGCATATTGAGAAGACAAAGAAGGAAAGTGAGAATTGCCTGTTATTTTGACTTCCAAGTATTGGAGAACATTCTCAAAGAAATATTATGCTAAATTCCTGCCTGATTAATTATTTCAGCTTCTCATTCATGATCTTTGCTTAATGGCAGTGCTTCCAGTTGAGGCTGCATGCAGTCTCATATTCCATAGACTAACTGTCTAGAGTAATTCAGACTTATAACCTAAGTTTATGTTACATCTTTTCTAACTTGTGTTACTTTGGTGGAGTTTACTCTCATTGCCCCATCCCGCAACTGGTTTACTAATAAAGTATAGTCTAAAACAGAAACATTATTCTTTTTATATTCTTTAATCTCCATTGAAATAAACATATTTTGTAGAGTTATTAACAATAGAAACTAATTAAAAAGAAGCATCTTTCTTTTATATGAACAATGACACAGTTCAAATTTATCTTGAAAACAGTTTTAAACACAAGTAATTACCCTGAATATGTAAATAACCCATTTATAAGTAGGTCAATAGGAAAACATTTCCACAAATTTCAAATATATCATCATCTTTAGATCACATGAAAGAATGGAACATGTTTTGGAAGATAAGAGGTTCACTTAGTCAATAATAATAGATCTCAATCAATTCTTTTTTAACAGCTAGTTTATCCCTGGATATACGTTATTATATCCTATTTTGAGATATGGCATTTGAAAACTTCCAAGAACATAGAGATAGTTTTAATTGAGCTATTATGGTTAGTATTTATTTTTAAAGTTCTGAATTTTTTAAAAATTCAATATTCTGTGGTATATTAGCAAGATTGATTGGAATAATGCATTTTTTAATGTTGTGGGTTGGTGATATGTTTTTCTGCTGAGAAAGAAGGCCATTCATAATCTAAAATTATATTCGGTTTTAGAAACAATGAAAATTGTGGGATTCCCTTAATGGCTTTCTTACATTTGATTTCTAAAATATTTATCAATCTCAAATATGTTTTACATTATGTTGAAAAATGACTATTAATAGTTTCTACTGAAAAAAATTGTCAACTTTTTGTGCATCACCATTTCAGAGTTGGGCTTATAAAAATATCAATATCTGTCCTACACATATACCAATGTTTTTCAATTTTTAGTCAATAAAATATATTTCATTGATTTTCTGCTGTGTGCCTAAAATTGTGCATGATGATATTGTGTAAGGTACTGTGAAAAGGCTTAAAGTGGTATATTTAACCACTGCTTAGCAGAGTAGTACATAGAGAAGCAAACCTAATCTATAAGCAACCATAATTTTTATTACTGTAAATACATGATACATATAATAAAATCTTTATGAAATAATCTATAGGAGAGGTGAAGTGGGTCTCTGCCAGGAGAATACAAAGGCAGTAAAAAATTGGAAACCAAAATATTGAGAATTATTTTGAGGAAAGTGTTAGTAGAATTTAACAGTACATTTAATAGAAGCATAAGATTAAAAATGCAGAGATGAATTCAAAATTGCTTACATTCAAAAATAAGTCATTAAATGTACAGTATTTTAAGCACACTTTTGATCTATGAAGAGTATAAATATGGATAAGACTTAGTTCTTTATGCTAGACATAGAGAATATTTTTTGTACAGATATAAGATCTAGAGTATATAATATTAGGGTAAAGAAAATGCTTCATAGATGTTAATAAACCTTGTTCCTTCCATTTTTTTTTTAACTGTTTCCATTTCCTGTAATAATTGTGGTAACAGGAATGCTGAAACAATTAAACCTCCAACTCTTAAAACAATAAAAGTTATTGCTTGCTTAAATAATAGGAATGCTATTTGTGATTTTCTGCAGGGTGATTCAAAGATTCATTATTTTCCCATCCGTGGTTTTGCCATCCTCAGTACATAACTCTTGGGGGTTTTCTGTGGATTGTTTTAATGTTAGTCAACCAGAAAGAATGCAGAGTATTAAAAGTTATTAATTGTGGGTCTATGTGACCCTATAAGAAGGCTACATCACTACCATATACTTAGAACCTAAATTTCTACACCAAAATATAGGCGAGCATAGCAAATCTTGTCCAAATTTATAGGGAAAGGGAGAATGAATTGTGTGGTCATCTTACAGTTTCTAATAAAATCCCCAACATTGAACTTAAATGACTCTCCAGTTGCTCATTAGGAGCATATGCTGTTGGTTGACTGCCAGCATACATTATCTCATCTTTTCTTTCTAATATAGAACATATTCAATATATCCAAGGCTTACAAGGCTTCAGTACTTCTCACAGTTTACTGTCTCATCTTCAGATTCAGATTTGATGTGATTACTCTAAGTATAGCCTGATTCTTTGCCAAAGTTAAGAACAAAAATAAGCATATGACCCAATTCAGTACAAAGGTAAATCAGGGCAAATTACCTTAAGAGTTTTTAAAATAAATGTTTCTCTTGGTGTCTCTTTCTTGGTCTTCCATGTAGGTTTGTACCCGAATATGATGCCCCTAAATTTCTGCAGACATTTTTGCACCAATGTTAAGCGTGAAAGTGAAACAGACAATAGAAAAGAAGTGCCAGAAAACACGTAAGCAAACTGAGACCTCTTTTTACCTCTTGATTGACTTTTAAATAATGAATTGACGTTATGCTTGAAAGAATTTGAAATAGTATTTGGCAGTGAAGAATTTACTCCTCTCATATTTTCATTCAAGAGAAATTTCCATGACGAGGGTTGTTGGTGGGCTACCTCCAACTCAACCACCTCAGAGCTACTACAGTGGTAATGCATGCTGAAGAAAATAATCAAACTCTGTGAAATATTTGAAGAGATTTATTCTGAGGCAAATATGAGTGACCATGGCTTGTCGCACAGCCCAGGAGATCCTGAGAACATGTGCTCAAGGTTGTTGGGCTATAGCTTGGATTTATACATGTGAGGGAGACATAAGACATCAATCAGTACACATAAGATGCACACTGGTACAATCAGGAAAGGTGAGACAACTCAAAGCAGGTGGCAGTGGGGTGGGTGAGGGCTTCCAGGTTAAAGGTGAATTTGAAGATTTTCTGATTGGCATTTAGCAATTGGTTAAAAGAATTTATCTAAAGACCTGGAATCAATAGACAGGAGTGTATGGGTTAAGATAAGATGTTTTAGAGACCGAGATTCTTATGCAGATGAAGCTTGCAGGTAGCAGGTTTTAGAGAGAATAGATTGTAAATGATTCTTATCAGACATAAAAAGGTGCCAGATGCAGTTAATTCAATCCTGGATCAGGAAAAAGACTTGGAAAGAGAAGAGGATTCTTTACAAAATGTACATTTTCCCCACAGAGACAGCTGTGTTGGGCCATTTCAAAATATTCAAATAAATTTATTTTTGAGTGAAATACTTTGATTTCTTTCAAGGCCTCCTATCTGTCATGTTGATATCTTATTGCTACAAAGAGTCTGTTTTGTCAGTCTTAAGATCTCTGCTTTAATGTTAAGGCTGGTCAGCTATGCATGAATTCTGAAAGGATGAAGGTAAATAACGGGGCATGTTCAACCACCCATTTCCATCATGGCCTCCATAACTGTTTCAGGTTTAGTTTAAAATGCCCTTGGCCAAGACAAACGGCCCATTTAGTTGGTTGGCGGGCACTGAATTTTATGTTTGGTTTACATGCAGGTACCATGCTCTCCTTAGGTTGCTCCCTGCCAATGCTGAGCAAGGTAGATATTATAGGGCTTTTCCTTCTTGTCCCACATGGACTTTTCTAAAGGGCAAAGTTCACTGTGGTGCTCTTTCAGTCTTGCTGACAATTTCTCAGATCTGCACTCTTGTATGAGGCTCCTCCTTTCCAATTTTCTTTCATGCTCTCTCTTCTTTTGAGGTGCCAGGCTTCCATCATGATCCAGAGGCTCGTGCAGCCTCCTTTTGCTCTGTCTTCCCTTTATTCTTCAAAGGCGTTTTCTCTGGTTACTCTTTTATATGTGTAATTCCATCTTGCTGTCTGATTCTTGGGAAACCCAAACTGGCATATAATTTTTCTTACTTTCAGTAAAAGCTTCTTTGCTGATGAATCATTCATTAATTCATTAAATGTATTGTGTTTTGCATGGGAAAACAATGATGCCAAAGTATCTATAGCTATATAGTCTGATATGTGCTATAATAAGAATGTGGAAAAAGTATTATTGGTTCACAATGGCTGAAATTTAGGAGGTTAGATGTATTTAAAGTAAAATTTGATTAAAAAGTATGAACTTAAATGGATTAAGATAACACGGGGTGTTTGTAAAATATATTAGTAAAATACAATGACAAACCCAAAGTCCTGTTAAATCAAATTAAATATGGCCTGAGAAAAACGCCATAATTTTATATTTCAGTCCATATGGATGAGCTGCAACCTAACTCAATAGGTACACAAGACTAATACCTAACTTAGGAGTATGTGCCTGTAGCAATCACTGAGTCGTGGCCAATTCCAGCAGCCATACTTCAACTAGTCGCATACCACTGAGTGTTCAAATAAGGCAAGTGCCAAGCTGTAACCAATCCAGCTGTTTCTGTACCTCACTTCTGATTTCTACACATCAGTTTACTTTGTACTGTCTATAAATTTGTTCCGATCGTGAGACACCCCTGGAGTCGCTCTGAATCTGCTGTGATTGTGGGGGCTTTCCAATTCATGAATCATTCATTACTCAATTATACTCTAAATTTATTTTGGCTGAAGGTTTTTGTTTATTTGTTTGTTTTTTAACAGTCCTTATCATAATGATCATATATATATTTATATATATATTTTCTAATATAATCTTTCTATCTTTCTTTTTTGGTTGTTTTTAGTCGTGCTGTTGCTGATTCAGCTTTGTACAAAATGTTAGAGCAAAATGACTATGAATAATATAGACATCTGCAAGGATTCCCACACAGGTGAAATATGCATGGTGGAAAGAGACAATTCTTAAGGCAAAGAGCCAAGCATGTACCAAACACCAATGCCCCTGCATACCAAAGCTAAAGATTCTACAAATTGCCAATGATAAGAATGTACCTTTCACGACAGTAAGGACCTCATATATTGTCTTATTATGTATCCCTAAAATCTAGCACAGTGCTGAATAAGAGGAAGTAGAAATAATTTTGAGAAGGAATTAAGAATGTATTTGTAGAAGTCAAGTCTTATCCATTGAAAAAATCTCTCTCCCATATTTATAATTCATCAAATTGTTTGGAAGGGAAAAGAAACTAAAGGGAATACTCCATTGACAAAGTTGCTTCAGAAATTATGTAGATTTATTCTAATAACTAAGAAATAGTGAAAATGTATTAGAATGGTTAGGTATAGGCACATTTCAGATTTAGACTAAGGTGCAAATGGCTTTCTACTTAATGATAGAGAAAAGCATAAATAGAAGTACATTGTATACATGAAATGGTTTTGTTTGAATTGGGTATAGAATATCAAATTAGAAATATATAATAAGGAATTGAATATATGGAAATACAGATATAGATGGCCAGAGCACCTACTTGTAGCTCTTGATAGCAGAATTATCAGTCCACTGAAAAGATATTTTAAGATCTCCAAGAATAAGTAGATAATTTCTATTCTGTATTTTATTAATGAAAGAAAACCAGGATAATAACTGCTTGAATTTTCATCACTAGCATGTTTCCTACAGACATAAACATAGTGATTGGTGAGTATATTCAGATATAAAGCAATAAAGAATTACAATAAACCCCAACATCCAATTGGGAAAAATGTTGTAACTCTATATATTTATTAAATTGTTCACAAACTGACACCTTTTAGCATATAATATGGTTTCCTTTAGCTTGTTAAAGAGAATGGACTCATGACTAAAACATAAGAACATCCAGTGAAGCTCAACTAAATCAATTCACCTATGAAAAATAAAATAACTAGTGATCATCTCTTTATTATTATTGAAAGAATAACTTAAAAGTAAAAACATTCAATTTTTGAAAACAACTTTATATTTATTGAATTTATATATATAATGTCAGTTGCATTTCAAAATAAAATGGTTGCTTTAAAAGTGATGCAAAATTACATATTGATACATTCTCTGAATTAAGCAGGATTCATTGAAAAGTGGTTATGAAGGCATGACTGCAAGCTACAAATTGAATCTATTTTTATTAACTTGTTCTAGCTGAGATGTTATATGTTCAGATTTGTTGACGTGAAGCTTTTCTGAGAAGCATTACCTATTCCCAATAACTCAAGGAAGAGCTTGTTTGGGAAGGAAAAATCACATCGAGTATGTTTTGTTGAATTAAGAGGATTTTATTTTAAGAAAACTACCAATGAGTTTCTTTCTGAAAAGTTGACTATTTTGAAATCTAAGAAAAATCAAATATTTGATAATATAATTTTCAACTTGACATAAAACTACTAAGTTTACTTGGTCACAAGATACTCATTCCTAACTTATTCCACTTTACAAAAAAGTAAAAGAAAAGCATAAATAAATAAATAAGAAAAGAAAAACAAAACAAAAACAACACTGGAAACTGACTAGGTAACAATTTACAGAATCAAGGATTAATTTCCACCAATTATGGCATGAATAAAACTAATCAACTAAAATATATCTTAAAAATCAAGAAGATAGTGGGAAAACAGCTCCCTGAGGACCCCTGGAACAGTAATTAGGCTAGCACTCTGTGCCCGTTGGACATTACCATTTTCTTTAATATTTGTATGAAACAACACCAATTTATCTTTAGGCAATGTATCTTTAAGTTGCTAAAGTGCTGCAAACCGCTGCCATGTAACAATCACCAAGAGAGGATCCATTCTAGTTCACAAACTGCCCTGATGCTTTTTGTAAAAAAACAGTCCACTTCAGGATAATGTGTTGTTCCTGGTTTCTATGTCTCTTTAACTTCTTTAAATCAGAAGCATTCCATAGCCCTTCCTCAAACTTCATAGCATCCTAAACATTTTTTGACGGTGATATTCCAATGGATTCTTTCTTTAGAAGGTCCCCCAATTTTGATTTGTCTGGTGTTTTCTCATAATGAGATGTTAAGACTTGCATTATTGGCAGTAAAATCACCAACATAGTGCTGTTCTCTTCTTATCATATTTCTTCAAGTGTTATACAAAATTTATTTTTCCAAACAATGGTGATTTTACTTTTGATCATTTGAAAGGTAATGTCTTCCAGGTTTCTCTATTGCAAAGGTACTCCTCATTTTCCTTACATTGACATAATATGACATAAAATAATATTATATAGAGAGACTATTGTACACATGTATATATACACGTAATTAATTAATCTAAAATTAAGTGTTTTGTGGAGAGGTATTTTGAGACTGTGAAAATATCTCATTTCTTCTCCAACATTTACCCACTAGGTTTAGCATCCATTGATTGCTCAAAACTCAATCAAATACAAAGTGAAGATTTTCAAATTGTAATTTTTTAACATACAGTATCACCCCATTTTCCTTTCATCGATTGGCACTCTGTGGAAAAATACTAGTGTTTCCTTCTTTTATAAATTCACTAATTCATGGATTTATCTCATGAGGACCCATGGATTCCTATTTCATTCAGTGGTCCAATCTGTTCCTTTGCTTATTTTATTGATTCAGTTTTGCTAATTTTGCTGGTGGGAACTATTCAAGTTTCTCTGCTCTTTTAACGTGTCTTTCTTAGCATTTGAGCACTTCTTTATTTTCCATTTTCCTTTTTAATCTCAGATTATGGTCATTGCAAATCAATCAAAATATACTGGATTTCTGTGTATTATTATTATATCCTGTGATCTAGATAAACACACAATTTTACTAACTTTTTTGAAAATATCTTTTTTATTTTCTGCATAGAATATAATAATACTTGTGAAGAAAAACATCTTTCTTTCTAAATTGTATGTATTCTTAATTCTCTCATTGCATTGCTAAAATGTGTAGTATAAGCTTCAAAAAAATTTATCAGAGCAAACATACATGTCTTTTTCTAGGTATCAGGGCAAAAATATTTAGTCACCTCATTGTTATTGGAAAGTTAAGGTACATAGTATAAACCTTAGAGCACCCAACAGGACAAAATAAGCAAAAACATATGACTAAGAATCTATTAGTTGAAATAAAACAAAATTCAAAATTAAACACTTAGTCTGAGATAAAGCATCAAAAGTGGCAAAAAGTAATAAAGAATGGATTAAATTTTATGGAAAATAAATTTTATGATAGTAGATTTAAGGCCAAAATATAGATAACAATATTAAATATAAGTAATCTAAAACTACTATTTAAAGTAGGAATTTTGAGACTACATTTAAAAAGCAATGTTAAATTATATAGTGTCTATAAAGATATTTTAACCTAAAGACAAAGATTGGTCAGAAAAAACAGGTTGAAGATACCTGTACTTGGCCATAATAGAGTAAGAGGAACTAAACTAAATTCTTTACAAAACAAACAAAAGAAAAACACACACACAAATAAAAACTAAGTGCAGACAAAATAAAATCAACAGTGATTTTTCAACCATTGACAAGAAGCAGCTCAGGATGCTGATCGCTGTTAAAAGAAAAAATAAAATCTGACTTATGTCAAGCTTTCTCTCACAGTTTACAGAAGATACAGTGAAAGGATAAATCAAAGAAAGTATAACTCTGTATATTGAGAAATCAGAAATTGGAGCTTAGAAAGAAAAATTTAGCTAGAATTGCAGAGCTAAATAGAAGAGAGAGAGAATTTACACAGAGATGGTGATATGGTATGACTTTGTCCCCACCCACATACTGTAATACTGTAATGAGTTAAGTATTTATATTTTAACCTTAAATCTGAAGTATTTATATTTTAAACCTTACAGAAGAACCTAAAAAAGAAGTACATTAGTAGACCAATAGCAGAAATAAAATAAAATAATGAAGTACATATTTAATCCACAAAATGTAAAAACAGGACAAATAATTGAACAAGGAGCATATAAGATAAATAGAAAACATAGCAAGAAGGTATATCTAAACCTAAACTTATTCATAATCACATTACATTACATGTAAATCATTCATACACATCAATGAAAAATCAGAAATCTAATTCTGTCTACTAAAATTCTACTGTAAATATAAATACATAGACATCTGTGCGTGTATAGTACAAACAAAAATTTATAGAAAACTAAAGTTGCTTTATTAATGTCAAACTAAATATATTTCAGAACAAAATATATTACCAGGGATAGAAAATATACTCACTGATTATAAAGGGGTCAATTTATTAAGATAACTAAACGATATTAACACAAAGAAATGATACATGTTAAGTGATGAATATCAGAATTACCCTGATTTGATAATTGTACATTATATGCTTGTATGCATATGTACCCCATACATATGTGTAACTATTATGTATCCATAATAATTGATTTTTTTCAAATAAAAAAATGGATAAATTTAATAGTGCCATGTGTTTATGTTAGAAAAGAAAAAAGGAATCTAATCAGTTCCTAAAGCAAATTAAACCCAAACAAAACAGAATGCTGTTGTCTGAATGTTTGTGTCTCCTCAAATTTCCTGTGTAGAAATCCTAACTCCCAAGTTTATGGTATTTGGAGATGGGGTCTTTTGAGGTGCTTAGATTATGAAAGTAGAGGTCTGGGGCTCCTTTATAAGCGTACTAAATTAATACTACATTAAGGATAGTAAATGAGTAGTTTTCTTATAAAAGAGGCCCCAGAGAGCTACCTTGCTCTTTCCATTGCGTGAGGATGCACAGAGAAGGAACCACCTATGAACTAGAAAATGGGCCATCACCGGACATCAAATCTTTGAGTGCCTTGATTTAGGACCTCTCAGCTTCCAGAACTGTGAGAAGTAAATTTATAAGTCATAATAAATTTGTATCACTATAAATTATAAAATTATGTTGTTTATAAGCCACAACATAAAGTTATTTTTCTATTGTAATCCAAATGTACTAAGATACAAAGAAATAATAAAATACATATAAGAACAAAAATCAATAAAAATAGAAAGAACACCAAAATGGAATATCAATAAAATAACAAGCTAATTTATTTAAAAATGGAAAAATTCTAGCTATACTCATCAACAAAAAAGAGAAAAAATAATAAATACTAAAGCCAGTAATGAAAGAATGTCACTAATTATACTATAGGTTATAAAATGACAATAAGTGCATAATGTTTAAACTTTAGGCAAATACATTTTAAAAGTTTGCTAAATGGACACATTACTTGAGAGAAAAGAGGCCACAAAATTCACTGAAAAATAAAGAGACACCATGAATAATCCTGCATCTATTAAACACATTAAATCTATAATTTGAAACTCATACACAAAATAATTCCAGGTCAGGAAAATTTCACTCTTGTATTCTCACAATGTTTAAATAATAAATAGTAACAATTCTATACAAAGTCTTTCAGAAATAGAAGAGGAAGCAACCCTAACAGTACATTATATTAGGTACAGATTAACCCTAAAGGGAAAAAGCAGGTAGAGATTAACAGAAAACTACAGACCTACATTTTGATTTTTAAAATTTGTATAGGATTAGTTTATTAAAAGTAGAAAAGCATTTGATGACATTTTGCACATATTCATAATAAAGACAGCAAAGTAGGCAAGAGAAACAAATTATTTCAAAAGTAATAAACATATATAAAAATATAGTTAATATAGTGAAATACCAAATGTTTCCTCCTACTTAAAGAATGTAAAAATATCCACTATGAGCCATTCTGTTTGATACTTTGAAAACTGCAATACAGTGCCGAGAGACGTTAAGATAGACCTAAATAAATGGAGAGATAAACCATGTTCAATAATTTGAATGCTTTCTAGTGTTAAGAAGATAGTTCTACTAAATTGATTTATAGATTAATCACAATATCGGTCAAAATCTCAGTAGGCTTTTTATATAAATGCCAAATATTTTTCAAAATTTCTATGTAATATTATAAAATATTATAAATTAATATTGAAAATATTTTACATGAAAGTTCAAATCTCTGGAGTCTTGTAAGAGGATGGCAGATTTTCTATAGTATAAACACTAAGTATACAAAAACTGGAAGACTTCTATTAACATCAGACAAAATGGGCCTCGAATCAAGAAATATTTTTAGCAACGATAAAGGTCAATATAATTGGTTAGATTCATCAAGAGAACCTGATAATGCAAAATGTTTATTCACACATTAACAAAAAGTTCTGCATTTAAAATACTCAAGTCAAAAACATACTGAACTGAAAAGAAAAATATACAAATCCACAATATATTTAAAGGTTTGAAAACTATTTTCTGATATTATTAAACAATTAAATAAAAAAATTTAAAGAAAATATCAACAAATTTAACAACATTATAACCCAACAAGTTCTAGGACATATAGAATATTATACTCATCACGAGCACAAACTCATTTTATTTTCAAGTGCACTAGCATTCACCACATGTTCGGCAACAAAAAATAAAGTTTCAACAAATTTAACAGGATTAGAATGTGGAGAGTGTGTTCTCTGACCCAATAGTATTAAATTTGAAATAAAAAACAAAACCAAAACTAAAATGGAATCCCCAAATATTTAGACATAATAAACTTCTAATGACACCTTGTAGCAAATAGTTAATCAAAAGATAAATTGGAAAGTATTTTGGTCTGGATAAAAATAAAAACACTACAATTTCAAGATTCCTTTGGAGAAACACAAAGTTTTTAATATTTGTGTTAGAAAAAGGAGAAATGTCTAAAATTAATGACACAAATGTCTACCTGAAAAAGTGAAAAGAAAACCAAATTAAACAAGAAGAAGTAGAAAGTAAAATATAGAAAAATAATAAAATTTTAAAAAGACATAACGGAAATACAAAAGGAAAAGATGAAATTTAAAACTGATTCTTTGATGAAAGGAATAAAATGAATTAAATTCTAGATAGTCTGAGAAAGATACAAAGACAGGAATCTGTCACCAACCACTTTCAGGAGATAAAGTGGGCAAGGCTGGGAAAATGGTGGAAATGGTAAAGAGACTACAAATATCAAAATGATAATAACTTAAATTATAAAAACTTTATACCAATAAATTTGATAATGGTTGAATAAATCCTATTATAAGCAAGATAATCTTTACAACTACTCGAGAATAAATAAAATATCTTCAAATCCTTAGAGTTATTAAAGACATTGAATTTTAATTTAAAACCTTCTTAGGGGAAACAAATTTCAGACTCTGGTGCTTTTAGTGTCAAATTTTATTCTTTTAAGATAGGTAAATGTTACAGTGATTATTACTCAAGTGTATATACTGAGAATTTTTACATTAATTTGTTACATAGATTAACTTTGTTTTACTTCAAAATATAACTAATTTACTGATTATACTTTTTGGGTCTTCTGTTAACATTATTAGCAAAATTTAGAAAATTTATTCATTTACATAAAAAGTTAACAGATATATTAAATACCTACTCTGTGCCACCCAATGCCCAATTCACTGAGAATGTTTTACTGAATAAACAAAAAATGTTGACCCTTGATTACCTTATTGTCGGAGGTAACAAACTATAGAAGACAGACAATAGTCAATGTAAAAATAAACAACGTAATCTTGACAATGCACAATAAGCAAAAATATCTATTCTCTTGTATTAGTCTGTTCTCACACTGCTATAAAGAGCTGTTAGACACTGATTAACTTGTAAAGGAAAGAGGTTTAATTGACTCACAATTCTGCAGGTCTGGAGAGGCCTCAGAAAACTTACAATCATGTCAGAAAGAAAAACAAACGTCCTTCTGCACATGGTGGCAGGAAGGAAAAGTGAAGAGCGAAGGGGGTAAAAGCCCTTTATAAAACCATCAAATCACGTGAGAAGTTATTCACTATTACAAGAATGACATGAGGGAACCACCCCATGATCTAATCACCTCCCAGAGGTCCTTCCTACAACACATGGGGATTATAAATCTGATTATAATTCAAGATGAGATTTTGGATGGGAACAGAGCCAAATCATATCACTTGTTTACAATATTGTGGAAGGAAATAGAATAGATAATGAATAAAATATATAAGTAAATTTTGGAGTATACTAGCAGATGGTTAATTCTACTAACAAATACAGAAAGGTAAAGGATGAAAGGGATTGCTTGCTTAAGAAAGGGATACACATTTTTGTGTGTTGATTTTAAGGAATCAATAAGGAATGATTAGCAAGACTTGAAGAGCAAGGAGAGCCATATGAGCCTTTGGGGTGGAATGTTACAGGCAAAGATAAAAGCCAGGACAAAGCAGACACATGGTCATCTGTATTCATTAGAATGGGTTGCTATAACAAAATACCATAGACTGAGCAGCTTATAAACCACAGAGATGTATTTCTCAGTCTAACCTTACATGGTGGAAGAGGAAGGGGTCTCTCTGCAGCACCTTTCATAAGGGCTCCACTCCCATGATCCAGTCACCTACCAAATGGCCCATTTTTTAATATTATCACTTTGGTGGTGAGAATTATACAAATTTTGGGAGGTCATAAACAATTAGACCAGAGCATAATTCTTGCTCTGATAAAAGAAGCCACAATAAAGCTGGTGTGGTCAGACTGGAATGAGCAAGAGGGAAGTTTTAAGATACGATAAAATATTAGGCTAGACTATTAAAGTACTTTTGTCATTAGAAATTGTATCTTTCAGATGATGTCTACCCAGTCCTTGCTTGTATATCCTGTTAAAGTTTTAATTTTTCCACTGATTTCATTATATTTGGCATATCTTTCCTATCAATCTAATTTTCAATTATCCTCACTTCTTATACGTACTGCTATATATTATTTAATCTCTCTGCCTTAGGTTCTTCTGTGTATAGTTATAATATTTCAGCCCAGTTTACAAGGAATTCATTACTGTTGTTCCTCTGTATTTATGGGGTACTGGCTCTAGGAACCCTCAGACTCACAAAAAAAATGATGTATACTAGTATTTTGTATACTTACATAAACACTGTCACATACTTTAAATCATCTCTAGGTTTCTTATAATACCAAATACAATGTACAATCTATGTAGATAGTTATACTGTGCTCTTTAGGGGATAATGACAAGGCAAAATTCTATAAGTGTTCACTTTTTCATAAATGTTTTTCCAAATATTTTTGATCCATGGGTGGTTGAATCCATACATGCAGAACTTATGGATACGAAGGGTCCACTGTATTTTTTTCTATCCTCCTAACTACATATTGGTTTCTTTTTTTTTTTTTTTTTTTTTTTTTTTTTTTTTTTTTTTTTTTTTTTTTTGAGACGGAGTCTCGCTCTGTCGCCCAGGCTGGAGTGCAGTGGCCGGATCTCAGCTCACTGCAAGCTCCGCCTCCCGGGTCCACGCCATTCTCCTGCCTCAGCCTCCCGAGTAGCTGGGACTACAGGCGCCGCCATCTCGCCCGGCTAATTTTTTTTTTTTGTATTTTTTAAGTGGAGACGGGGTTTCACTGTGTTAGCCAGGATGGTCTCGACCTCCTGACCTTGTGATCCGCCCGCCTCGGCCTCCCAAAGTGCTGGGATTACAGGCTTGAGCCACCGCGCCCGGCCTACATATTGGTTTCTATTTTTGTCTTTATCAAATCTTAAATTGTAGTCATGCTACAAATTCAATGTTTTCTATTGTTTGTTTTTTTTCTATTTCCTATTCTGTTTATGTTTCAATGCATTAATATCCACTTACTTATGTTTACCAAAATATTATACAGTCAAATACTTCAGGAAGACTTTGAAAACATTTAAAGTTCAAAGATTTGTATTAGCCTCAATTATATCAGCTGTAATAAATCAGATTATCTCATTATTAGGATTAAATATTAAATTCTGTCTAAGGTATTTAAAGACTATTTGAGATATTATGTATATTTACTATGTATATTCATTTTCTTTCCTTCATTTTCTGATGTATTTTAAACTTAACTTGTTCATTTGTTTTGTTTTATGTACCTTATAAGTACATAAACTCCTAAGTATCTGGAAACTTGTCTACTTATTTTAATGTACCACTCATCTCTTTAGCACAATTTCTTACACATAAACGTTCTATAAATGTATATTACATAAATTAGTGTAACTACA
This sequence comes from Rhinopithecus roxellana, assembly GCF_007565055.1. Taxonomy (NCBI): domain Eukaryota; kingdom Metazoa; phylum Chordata; class Mammalia; order Primates; family Cercopithecidae; genus Rhinopithecus; species Rhinopithecus roxellana. Next base: position 68,442,254 of record NC_044550.1, on the reverse strand, counting down.
TGCATACTTTATTCATTAAGCTGTCAAAAGACTGATCTGCTTTAAGGTTGGGCTTCTTTGTCAAACTATAGAACTTTAACTCTTTTGCCATATTTTAAAAATGACACAAGTTTACATAATAAAATCAATACTCATACTCATAAAATAATAGATTGTAAAAGCATTGTAGGCTAAGCACATATATTTTGGAAAAGAAACTGAAATTAATTCTTAAAGTCTTTCAAATTCTTCATCTTATTTACTCTCTTTTTAAAGTCAATGTTTATCTTGTATTTTATTTTTAAGTTCTTAGAATCTTCAACAATATCATTTATGGACATAAAATATTTAAATCAACTTTATGTACACATTATAAATTAAGTTCAAGTAAAATCATGTAAAATGCAACAATACATTCTATTTTTCTACTCATATTTTCCTAGTAAGACTTGTAAATTTAAATAATTATTTTACTTAAGGCTGTTCTAACTAGGCAGGTTAGGGGCTAATTGTCCAATTTATATGCAAACTGAACAATTTTCTCTGGTCTCTTTATCATTTCATCTTTCCATTTAACTTTCTCTATTTTAACCAAATAATATTTATTTTATTTTACCCAATTTAAACTAATGAATAAAAATGTCTCTCAATGTAAACTCTATGGTGCTGTTTCAAATAGAATATTTTATTCCCTATATGTTTTGAGTAGTAGTACCTATAATGTTTTATTTATTTATATTTGTACAAGGCATATTATACCTCTGAAATGAACAGAGTACTAAGTAGAGTAAAGTCAGTGTTAGCCTTAGACTTTACAGGTAAGTCTACAGAATACAGAGAGAAAAATTTTAATTTTGTCATATGTACTTCTTAAACAGTTGTATCAGTGGAAAACCTGATGGTGAATTCTTGTTTTCCTCAATATTTAGTGAAGAAAACAAAACTGAGTAATAATAAGGCAAGAAAAAATATCCACTGCATCACTGTAACAGGCACTAGACCATGAGGTCACAGAATGTATTCATCTTTATTTATTCAGAAATTAGCTCCATACCTAGCGCATTAACACTCCAGTCTCAGTTCATTTGTGCTTCTGTAACAAAATAGTTGAGACCAGACCAATAGCAGACTCTGAAATTGAGACAATAATTAATAGCCTACGAACCAAAAAAAGTACAGGACCAGATGGATTCACAGCGAATTCTGCCAGAGGTACAAGGAGGAGTTGGTACCATTCCTTCTGAAACTATTCCAATCAACAGAAAAAGAGGGAATCCTCCCTAACTCATTTTATGAGGCCAACATCACCCTGATACCAAAGCCTGACAGAGATACAACAAAAAAAGAGAATTTTAGACCAATATCCCTGATGAACATCGATGCAAAAACCTTCAATAAAATACTGGCAAACTGAATCCAGAAGTACATCAAAAAGCTTATCCACCATGATCAAGTGGGCTTCATCCCTGGGATGCAAGGCTGGTTCAACATACACAAATCAATAAACGTAATCCAGCATATAAACAGAACCAAAGACAAAAACCACATGATTATCTCAATAGATGCAGAAAAGGCCTTTGACAAAATTCAACAGCCCTTCATGCTAAAAACTCTCAATAAATTCAGTATTGATGGAACGTATCTCAAAATAATAAGAGCTATTTATGACAGACCCACAGCTAATATCATACTGAATGGGCAAAAACTGGAAGCATTCTCTTTGAAAACTGGCACAAGACAGGGATGCCCTCTCTCGCCACTCCTATTCAACATAGTGTTGAAAGTTCTGACTAGGACAGTCAGGCAAGAGAAAGAAATAAAGGATATTCAGTTAGGAAAAGAAAAAGTCAAATTTTCCCTGTTTGCAGAGGACATGATTGTGCATTTAGAAAACTCCATTGTCTCAGCCCAAAATCTCCTTACACTGATAACAAACTTCAGCAAAGACTCAGGATACAAAATCAATGTGCAAACATCACAAGCGTTCTTTTACACCAGTAACAAACAAACAGCTAAATCATGAATGAACTCCCAGTCACAATTGCTTCAAAGAGAATAAAATACCTAGGAATCCAACTTACAAGGGATGTAAAGGACCTCTTCAAGGAGAACTACAAAACACTGCTCAGTGAAATAAAAGAGGACACAAACAAATGGAAGAACATACCATGCTCACAGATAGGAAGAATCAATATTGTGAAAATGACCATACTGCCCAAGGTAATTTATACATTCAATGCCATCCCCATTAAGCTACCAATGACTTTCTTCACAAAATTGGAAAAAACTGCTTTAAAGTTCATATGGAACCAAAAAAGAGCCCGCATTGCCAAGACAATCCTAAGCCAAAAGAACAAAGCCAGAGGCATCACACTACCTGTCTTCAAACTATACTACAAGGCTACAGTAACCAAAACAGCATGGTACTGGTACCAAAACAGAGATACATACCAATGGAACAGAACAGAGCCCTCAGAAATAATACCACACACCTACAGCCATCTGATCTTTGACAAACCTGAGAAAAACAAGAAATGGGGAAAGGATTCCCCATTTAATAAATGGTGCTGGGAAAATTGGCTAGCCATAAGTAGAAAGCTGAAACTGGATCCTTTCCTTGCTCTTTATATGAAAATTAATTCAAGATGGATTAGCGACTTAAATGTTAGACCTAAAACTATAAAAACCCTAGAAGAAAATCTAGATAATACCATTCAGAACATAGGCACTGGCAAGGACTGCATGTCTAAAACACCAAAAGCAATGGCAACAAAAGCCAAAATTGACAAATGGTATCTAATTAAACTGAAGAGTTTCTGCACAGCAAAAGAAACTACCATCACAATGAACAGGCAACCTACAGAATGGAAGAAAAATTTTGCAATCTACTCATCTGACAAAGGGCTAATATCCAGAACCTATAAAGAACTCAATCAAATTTATAAGAAAAAAACAACCCCATCAAAAAGTGGGCAAAGGATATGAACAGACACTTCTCAAAAGAAGACATTCATACAGCCAACAGACCAAGAAAAAATGCTCATCATCACTCGCCACCAGAGAAATGCAAATCAAAACCACAATGAGATACCATCTCACACCAGTTAGAATGGCAATCATTAAAAAGTCAGGAAACAACAGGTGCTGGAGGGGATGTGGAGAAATAGGAACACTTTTACACTGTTGGTGGGACTGTAAACTAGTTCAACCATTGTGGAAAACAGTATGGCGATTCCTCAAGGATCTAGAACTAGAAATACCATTTGACCCAGCCATCCCATTACTGGGTATATACCCTAAGGATTATAAGTCATGCTGCTATAAAGACACATGCACAAGTATGTTTATTGCAGCACTATTCACAACAGCAAAGACTTGGAATCAACCCAAATGTCCATCAGTGACAGACTGGATTAAGAAAACGTGGCACATACACACCATTGAATACTATGCAGCCATAAAAAAAGGATGAGTTTGTGTCCTTTGTAGGGACATGGATGCAGCTGGAAACCATCATTCTTAGCAAACTATCACAAGAACAGAAAACCAAATACCGCATGTTCTCACTCATAGGTGGGAATTGAACAACGAGATCACTTGGAAACAGGAAGGGGAGTATCACACACCGGGTCCTATTTTGAGGAGGGGGTAGGGGGGAAGGAATAGCATTAGGAGATATACCTAATGTAAATGACGAGTTAATGGGTGCAGCACACCAACATGGCACATGTATACATATGTAACAAACCTGCACGTTGTGCACATGTACCCTAGAACTTAAAGTATAATTTTAAAAAAAATTTTAACAAATCAATGCTTATGTGTGAACATTTTTATAATAAAATGTTGATGGTAATTGCCAAAAAAAACAAAAAAAAACAAAAAAACAAAAAAACCTGAGACCGATAAGAACAGAAACTTGTTTCTCACAGTCCAGGAGGCTGAAAAGTTCAAGACCATGTTGGCAGGTTTGGCACCAAGTGAGGTCCCAGTTTCTGCTTCTAAAATGGTATCTTGAATGCTGTGTCCTCACATTAGCTAGTTCCCTTCAGCCCTTTTGTAATGGACTAATCCCGTCTATGAGTACAGAGTCCTCATGGCCTAATTACTCCTAAAGGCCTCACCTCCTAATACTATTGCATTGAGGATTAAGTTTCAAAAAGGATTTTAGAGGGGAGATAAACATTCAAGCTAAAGCATAATAATCCATAATTTTTGAATGAATGAATAAAAAGTCACTTGCATTTAAATGTGAAAAGGGAGATACTTTCAGTGTCAGTTATTTTCTGTTCAATTGCCATTATTCCTGGTAAAAATTCAGAGCAATCAGTTGGCTTTCAATTAAATTTACACATCAATTATAAAAATTTTAAATGTTAACTCTGTTTCTACCCTTCATGATATTTAATATATATATTAATTTTATAAGAACTACTTAAATTTTTTTCTTCCAATTTTCTAATTCTCTTTCCCTTGTGGAAATGAGTGAACATACACAATATATAGTGACAGATAATGCATTGCTAATGTCTTATTTTGGTAAGATACTTTCATTAGTATTTTCAATAGAACTGAGGTTTTTATTTTTATATATTTTTTTAACCAAGCCTGACTCTTATTATAGATGATCTAAAGTATTAATGTAATACAAAACCATTGTATTTCTTGGCATGAAGAAAAAATGTGGGTCATGTCAAACACCTGCAATGACAGTTAAATCATGTCACAAACAGATAAGCTAATTATGTTGAAAAATGATTCCGCACACACTATGTAAAGCATTGTCCTTTTCCTCTATTGGAGGGAATTTATTCATAGACATCATGTATACTTTCTTCCCAAAGGGTAAGGTTGACCTAGAACCCTATGGATGACCCTTTATAGTTAAGCTTGCCAACTACTTGTCAGAAATGATTAGTGAGAAATGTAGGAAAGAAATGTTCCCCTGTTGGTAACAGGGGGCAAATAGAAGATGCTCTGAAGTTGTCATGAGGAATCACATTTTTTCAATAAGAATATTTTTTATTTGATAAGATCTAATATCACAGATCAACCTTTGTTTATACATATTCTAGATACTAATTGTATTGAACTTGACAAGTTTAGGTAATAGAAAATTCTGTGACAACTCACAAAAAAGTATGTGTGCATTGTAATCATTTTTATTATAAATAATAACTGTGTCTTTTCTTGATAAAATGAAGATATAATAAATCAGGATTTTCCCTCAATCATATCTTTTAGAAACTGAGTTTATGTGTCTTTGGATTTATAATAATCCCAAACTCACATTTTATGTTAAAATACTCATTAAAATGAGATAATTTATTACAACTTTATTTTGGATTGTATTCTGAATATATTACAACATAAAAGCTAAAGAATGCTATGCATTTTTTGAAACAGATTTATATAAGCCTCACAGTCTGTATTATGAAATCAATATTAATTTTGAAGTAATATTTTGATCTACTAGATTCATAAAATGAGCGAGAATTCTTCAGTTATTATTTTGAATCCTCTCTTTATATCTCTTAATAATACAGATAGCACTGATTTAAGCTATAGGAAAATGTAATATGCATTGTGTTTGAGCAAAGTGTGTTATAATTTTGGATGTACATCAACCTATACTAGATCCCTATGTTATATAAGACTGAATATCCTAGATCATATTGGGTTCTTACAATCAATAATATTTTACATTAAACACCAAAAATAATATGACATTCATTTATAATCCAGAAAAAATGAATAACTCCCACGAGAAATTTATGTTTCATTGCTTCTTATGCTAATAACTTTAAAGTTCAAATGCTAACTTTCTATCTCCATTTTATTTAGAATGTATAATAAATCTTTAATGAAAAATTATGGATTTCTATTTTTGAAAGTTACCTTTTGTCATTTTTTTCTCTGCAGTAGTGTGGTTTAAAAACCTAGCTCAGTTCTACTAGTAAAATAACTCTTAAAAGTTGGATGAAACATTAAAAAATACATTGTTTTAGTGTCACAATGATCAGGCAAGAAGATAAAAATTTTATGAAAATTAAGGTTTTACCTTGAGAGCATTGTCTGGTCCTGATAAGGATGAGGCCGTGTTTCTTGGGATTGTAAAGAGTAGGGGACCAGAGACAAAGCTCAAAGTCCAACCAAACTGGGAGTGTAGTAAGGTAACACTCTTACACTATTGGAAGGAGTGTAAATTAGTTCAGCCATTGTGGAAGATAGTATGGTGATTCCTCAAGGATCTAGAACTAGAAATACCATTTAAGCCAGCGATCTTATTACTGGGAATATACTCAAAGGATTATAAATTATTCTACTATAAAGACATAGGCACACATATGTTTACTGCAGCACTATTTACAATAGCAAAGACTTACAACCAACCCAAATGTCCATCAATAATAGACTGGATAAAGAAAATGTGGCACATATACACCATGGAATATTATGCAGCCATAAAAAACATGAGTTCATGTCTTTTGCAGAGACATGGATGAAGCTGGAAGCCATCATTCTCAGCAAAGTAACACAGGAACAGAAAACTAAACACCACATGTTTTCATAAGTGGGAGTTAAACAATGAGAACACATAGTCACAGGGAGGGGATCATCAGGGAGGGGCTGTAAGGGATGGGGGGCTAGGGGAGTGATAACATTAGGAGAAATACCTAATGTAGGTGATAGGTTGAAGGGTGCAACAAACCACCATAACACATGTATACCTATGTAACAAAACTGCACATTCTGCACATGGACACAGGGACGGCAGCATTACATACCGGGGCCTGTTGCGGGGTGGAGGGCAAGGGGAGGGAGAGCATTAGGACAAATACCTAATGCATGTGGGGCTTAAAACCCTGATGACGGGTTGATAGGTGCAGCAAACCACCATGGCACATGTATACCTATGTAACAAACCTATACGTTCTGCACATGTATTCCAGGATGTAAAGTGAAAAAAAAAAAAAAAAAAAAAAAAAAAAAAAAAAAAAAAAAAAAAAAAAAAGAATGCCCTTTTCTGAGGTTCTTACTAATATGACCTGTGTAACTTGAAAATCCTCGAGACAGAAATTTAAAGTGATCCCATTCTGTTTATAACCCTGGGTCCTTGTTATTAACAAATTTATATAATCCTTTTGGGAACCCTATTTCAATTCTAACCTAAAATTATTTGCATAAATATACTTCAATTAGTTAGGAATTGACAGTAAAACAAAACAAAACACATAGAGAAGCATCGTACATGAAAAGGAAATAGGAGGAAAACAAGGAGATAAAAGAATCACATGGGCCGGGCGCGGTGGCTCAAGCCTGTAATCCCAGCACTTTGGGAGGCCGAGACGGGCGGATCACGAGGTCAGGAGATCGAGACCATCCTGGCTAACACGGTGAAACCCCGTCTCTACTAAAAAATACAAAAAAACTAGCCAGGCGAGGTGGCGGGCGCCTGTAGTCCCAGCTACTCCGGAGGCTGAGGCAGGAGAATAGCGTGAACCCGGGAGGCGGAGCTTGCAGTGAGCTGAGATCCGGCCACTGCACTCCAGCCTGGGCGACAGAGCAAGACTCCGTCTCAAAAAAAAAAAAAAAAAAAAAAGAATCACATGAAGAAAGACTGCAGCTATTGGAATTATAAGAATGTATAACGAACAAGTTTGAATTAAGTAAGAATTAAAATGAATGATTTAAAAGTTTAATTAAAACAATAATAAACACATAACTGTCACATTCATAATATATTAGAGATAGCTAAAGTGAGAATATCCACATAATGTAAAACATATGAAATTCACTGTAACTATTAAGAGATGTATAACTATGAACAATAAAGAGAAAGGATTAAATGATATGAAAGACAGAATGAAAATGACTATCACATATTAAACTTGAGTCTAATATATTCATTAGTGAGATTTACTGACAGATTACAGACCTTATGAAAGACATCAAATTCTCAGATTCAAGAGAAATAACACATTACACACAAGATACATAAGATGAATTCATTCCTAGGCACACCTAAGTTTTTATAATAACCTGTACCTTCAGTCATCTTCATTCTTCTTGACCTGATCTATTTTTCTCATCTTATTTACCACCTTCAAACATATGGTACATATCCTATTTATTTTGGGTATCTCATATTACAATATAATATCAAAACAGATTTTGTTGATTTTGTTTGCAAGATGTAACCGAAGTGCCTAGATTATTTTTATAGCATAGTATATGTTCAAAAGTTATTACCAAATAAATATAAAGTACATTTACGAATGGTGAAGGAGAATATAAACCAGAGGGAATACCTTCAGAACTACCACGACAAAATGACACATAACTTAAATGTCAAAATACCAATACTGACTTCTTATCAACAGCAATAAAATGTAGGAAAAAAATTGGAAAATATCCTCGATGTGTTTAGACACACTTCTATATATTAGAGGTTTGTAAAACATAAAACACCTTTTATAAATGATCAAAATAATGACATTTTAGGCAAAGAATAACAGAAAATTTATCATCCAGAAACACCTTCTAAAGAAATCTCAAAAGACAAATTTCAAACAGAGGAAAATGAACAGAGATAAAGGATTTGAGATAAAATAAGTAATAATGAGAAAAACAGAATATATATGGAAGGTATAAAAAATAAAGTTCACTTCAATACAAAATTGAAATGTAGGTTTATGAAAAACAGAAGCCAAATTGCTGAAAACAATAGACTATAATTAAGAGATTAATCAAAGAGAAAGTTTTAACTTTCTTATGTTTATAAGTAAAGATGTTTTGGTGGGGGTCCCTATTGGTCTTCCTCTTTGATGATTTACTTAAACCACTCTCAGAACTCAGAGAAGCAATTATACTCATGTTTATAGTTTATTAAAATAAAAGGATGCAGATTCATATCAACAAAGGAAAAAGGTGCTCAGGACAAAGTTCAGGAGAAATCAGGCACAAGCTTACAAGTGTCCCATTACAGTAGAATCATATGCAGACACACTTCAATCTCCCAGTAACGCTGCATACAACCACATGTGAATTCTTGGCAATTAGACCAGCTTATTTAATCTTTGATGTCCCAGGTTTTTATTGGTGGTTAATCACATAGGCATGCAATGCCCACGTGACAAAACTCAGCAAATGCAGCTTCTTTTCCATGATCCCTCTAGAACAAAAACAGGCATTCGGCATAAATCATATCTTAGAATAAACATATCTGGTTAAATTGATACCACATGGTTCAAATAAATATAACATGACTCAGGGCCTCGGGCATATAAAGTCAGTCATTCACCATAAACCCAAGGCCTCAGATGTACAAAAACACTCTTCACGGTAATACTGTTTCCAGAACTCAGAGGATAGTTAGTCCTAAAGACAAATTACCTTTAAATGTACAGGATTGAAGAAACCCTGGCCTGCTGAGTTAACACATTCTTGCCTAATCCATATTTATTGTCCCTGATCTAGTCTCTCCTGTGGCAAAACAATCATATTTTTCTGAGCATCTACATTGAATATAGTATTTATATGACAGTAACAACAGTAATACTAACATGAATATGCCTAGCATTTTATAGACACAGTGTAGGGTAAAGATGGATTTTTAAAAATTACTAATGCATCCTACAAGACCATTCCATACACTTTAATATTTTGTACAAACAAAATTACTCATTCCGCCTCTCAATCTGTTTTTATTTTTACCTTTTGATAAATCTGTGCAGAACTATTTAGCACTGAAATTAGATAATGACTAGCTAAATTCTGTTTTCTCAGGCCATTTATCATTCACCCATATTACATTCTGAGGAGGCTTTAACTCAATATCTTAATACATTTGATTATCAATATAAACATTATATAACTTCTCTACATAAGATAGTTAAACCTCACCAACAATGCTATTGTAATGTCATATTGCAGTATGGTCATGTTACAATTCAGGTTTATTACAGAAAAAGTTACTAAGAATGATAGAGCTATTTTTTACAGCTACTCCACAGAATTGGTCCTTGTCTTTATACCGTATATTATTATAAATAAGTGTTGTTACAACTCACAATGATTCGATTATTTCTGGGTTCCTAACGGGTTGTGGACATAGCCAGTCACCCTGTCTCAGTTCACAGGCTCTATTTGACAATGGTCTCTACTATATGCTGTCATACACCAGGATGCACTCCCTTCTTAGAGACAAGACACAAGAATTAGAATTGTTTACATCTCTGCTACCTGTACTTCAGGATGTCTTATCCTTATCTATTCTTGGGACAATGGCAATAACAATCAATTAATATAAATTATGAGTGACCTCAGAGATGGGGTCCCTAAAGATTATATAAATGTGTCCCTCAGCATCTAAGAAAAACCATTGCCATATGGCTATTTAGGCTTCCATGTTTAAAGTGATAAAGTGATGTTATTGAGTCATAATACAAGCTCATTGCCAGCGTCGGGTCCTAGCATTATCCATCATTAATTGTTGAGTCCACCTTACCCAGTTCACTAAAACGTCATCATTTTTCCAGGTTGAATCTCATCCCTTCCTCTCTCATAGATGAGAATTCCCTCTAATCTATTTTAGTTAATAGATCTTCTCCCTTAAAAGCCCTTAATGATTAAAAATGAATTCAGCTTCACAATGCCTAGATGAGCACTTACCTCCCTGAAGGTTTTTTTCTATTTTATAGGCCAATCCTTAACCCAACATGGTTGTTGTCATTGTGGACTAGATTTAACCGGAATCAGGAACCATGTTTTATACTCCAAACTGTTTGGTTGTCAGTATGAGGACAAAAATAAGAAAAAAACAAAACAACAAACAGACAATAACAAAAACACCAGTTCTCTACAATTTTAGAGAAACAGAAGAGGAAGGAATGCTTCTCAATTAATTTTATGAAGCAAGCGTGGCACTTAAACAGAATAAGACAAAGATGATTAAAAAAAAGAAAAGGAAAAAAATTAAACAAACAAAACTTTAGACAAACATACCCTACATGAAAATCTGCAAATATACCCTAGATGCAAAATCCTCAACAACTTGAATACGACACTATGTAGAAAAGTGATAAACATGACTAAGCTGTGTTTATTCCAGAAATGCTGGATAGGTTCAACATTTAAAAAAATCTCATAATATAGTTCATCATATTAATATTCTAAAATGGGAAAACACATGATCATTTCAATAAATGCAAGGGAAAAAGACACTATTCAACAGTTACTTGTGATAAAAATGCAGCAAACCAGAAATAGCAAAAAATTCCTTCATCTTGATAAAGACTATAGAAAAATCCATCATATTTAGCTGTGAAACACTGACTGTTTTCCACATCTATGCTCAGGAATAAAGCAAGGGTGTTTGTTTTTATCACTCTTTTTCAACACAATACTTAGAGTCCTATCCAGTGTATAAAGGAAAAAAGAGAGAATGAAATAATTGCAGATTGGAAATAAATAAGTAAAACTCTTCCTACTTGTGAATAATATTATTATATATGTAGAAATTTTTACAGCATTTAGGGGAGAGAAGGAATGTAGAAAAGGGAAAGGAACGGGGAGGAAAAAACAAAGGAGAAGGAGAAAGTAAAAGAAGAAGGAGAAGCAGTGTCTCATAAAATTAAGAGAGATTTAGCAAGATTAGGACACAAGGTAAAAACAGGTTTCCTGACATTTTTAAACGCATTTCAATAACTTCCCAAGCATAAAGATTTCTTAGGTAGTTGAATACTTTGGTCAATTTCCAGAGTCATGAAAGTCTGTTTTAATCCATTTATAGTGGCCTTTGTGTAGAGGATTTGCTGATCTTTTCAAGTGACCATAGTCCACATCAATGGATTGATTGAATATGGAAACTATCTTGAACTCCCAAGATAAACGTGAATTAATAATGATATATTTTACCAACACACGTGCATACACACACACACACACACACACACACAGACATGAAAGGATTTAATTGGATAATATTTTGCTGAAGTTTTTGAAATCTAAATTAATCATCTCAAGGCATGTTTGTCTACAGGACACTTTCTTGTAATGTCTTTTTTATGGTTTGGTATGGGGATAATGGTAGACTCATAAAATGTTGAAAAGTGTTTCCTCTTTTTTATTTCTTCAAGTTTTGTGTAAAGTGCAAATTATATTTCCTTAAATCTTAGTAAAATTTGTCAGTTAATTTATCTAGGTGTGTATTAATAAATTTCAAACATATGCATAGGGGTGTTCATGCTATTGCTTTCCTTTTGAGTTTGCCTTAGTAGTTTGTATCTTTTGAGGGATTGGTACATTTAATATAAATCAACTAATTTATATTTATAAATTTCATCATGGTATTCATTTAGATATTCTTAAACTTTTGTAGGACAATGGAAATGTTATTTCTATCATTCTTTTTTTGTTTGTTTTGAGACAGAGTCTCATTCTGTCACCTAGGGCTTGAGTTCAGTGGCCTGATCTTCATTCACTGCAAACTCCACCTCCCAGTAGGTGGGAATTCTTGTGCCTCAGCCTCCCGAGTAGGTGGGAATGGAGGCATGCACCACCATGCTCACCTGCCTCGGCCTCCCAAAATGCTGGGATTACAGGCATGAGCCCCCACCCCCGGCCACTTCTATCATTCTTAAAATTTGTAAATTATTTATTTCCTATTATTTTCTCCTTAGTCTGGCCAGAGATTTAACAATTTTATTGATCCCTTCAAAGATCTAAGTTTAGTTTAATTTACTTAACTATATACTTTTTCTCTGTTTAATGTTGTTTATTTCTTCATCAACCTTTATTATTTTCTTCTTTCTGATTGCTTCAGAATTAATTTGTTCTCATTTTTATAATGATAAGTTGAAAGCTTTCATCATAATTTCAAGATAATTTTTCTGTTCTATTGCAAGCTCTTAATGGGATAGATTTTTCCCTGAACACAGCAATTTAAGCATTTTGATACGTTATGCTTTTTTAATTTATCTTACTTTTGGCTAGGTTCATGTTTAAATATACATATGTGCAAGAATGTTTTTCTTTGAGTTATATGGATTTAGAGATTTAAAAAAGGCAAAAAAAAAAATTTTGGAAATTTATAGGAGACTTAGTTCACCATAATTGTTACATAATTGTACATATGTTGCAAGTAATGTAGTAAGAAAAGTATTTATATTTGTATACATGTTTGGCCCTTAATGATGAAATTAATGCACAGTTGTCTAACTATAATAATTTCCTTATAATCACACTAGTTTTCCTTTGGTGCCACAAGATGATGAACCTCACTTCAGTGTGACCAAGCAAAATGAGGTACAAAAACTGTCCAATCAATGTGAACATATCTCAAACTCATACGAATTTTATAAATATTTTACATGTAAATTAAATTAGAAATTTAAAATATATAATATATTTTATTTCAGAAATATCTGTTTGCCTTTTGGAACTCAAAGTTCAAAACCATCTGTTGTCATCTTTAACTAACTATTTTTTAAGTTAATTTCTACCTGGATCTATGAAAATGCTGTCACACAATGTGGAAATAAAGAAAACATTTACAGAAAAATTGTCCATATGGACACATTTTAGACAGATGATCTAATTAGCATAGTAGCCACCAAACTGGTAAATAAACACTTTTGTTGATTTGCTGTTTAATCAGCATCTATTCTAAATTCTGTAATATTATTTAGTAAAACAGTTTATTTCAATCCATAAATATATTTTATAAATTTATGCCCAGTAAATTGCCAGGTAAACCGTGGAATTATTAACTGTTTTCTATAAGTGATGGTCTTTTTTTAATTCAAGCTGCTTTCTACAGTGGATTGATGAGAGTTAAAGAAGATTAAAATGCTTATTCTATAATGAAAGCCAATGCTGGCATGCTGATATATAATCTCTATAGAACAAAAAGTATTCATGCCTTAGTCTCAGATTTTTAATAGTGGTTCTAAGCACTCTTAAAAATTGTATTATTTAGACATTTTGTCGTATATTTAAAAAATATTTTCTTAGAATACTGTGGATGTTATACAAATCATATAACAGAGAGATAATTTCTTATGTAAATTTACAATACAATTTTTTTAAATAAAACTATTGTGAAATTATTTTCAAATGTTATAAATGTTAATGAGTTTTGTTATATTGGTTCCAATATTTCTAGCATACAGAAAACATCATTTTCCCTGGGAATTAATATTTGGAAATGGTGTTTAAGAAAAACCATGTTTGATGTTGGAAAATGCTATATCTAGTATAACTATAGATGTTTGGAAAGCTGTTCAGTTATGCTAAAGATAAAGAAAGGAGAGAAAAATGACAGAAGGGGAAGTCTGAACAAAACAAAATAATACCTGAAAATGTTGAATGGATATTTAATATTTGTGAATGTTTATGTTCTCTATTTCACCATTATTTAAACATTTATATTTTCAAAGGGAAATAATAATTTTTTTGAAATCATTTTAGTTTTTTACAGAGTGCTGTATTTTTTTCTTTTCAATTTCAATTTGGTAAGCAAACAAAATGAAAGTCAGAATATTATAGATAATTAGATTTATTTTTTGAGGTTTGTTGAAACTCTTTATCCTTTATGTATGTATATCAAGTAGTATAATAAAAAAGAAATATAAAATGATTAGATATACATAAAGGTATTGCAGATAATGTTTTTGACATGCTCTTTCTTTTAATATATTTTGCAGATATAGCCATTCCAGATTATTATTTCAGAAACTAAGATGATTCTCAGTAGGGAAGCCTTACTGCATGCCGTTTTCATCAAAGGGAGCTTAGTTTATTTGCCTGTCTGAATATTGACATTATATTACTAATTTACACATTGGGGAAAGGGTCAAGAGATCTCCAAATTTTTGTTGACTTGATATTAACCTGAGAGGGGAATGTTAATAACTGACAAAATATATCCACAGTAGTTAGACATCAAGATAAAGTTACATTTAATTTTTTAAAAAATCTACTGCATGTTGTTGAATTATTATATATAGATAGATAGATAGATAGATAGATAGATAGATAGATAGATAGATAGATAGATATTTGATGTACAGGAAATAGAATTCATTGGTGGGCATGAGTAAAGAGGGGGCAGCTCTTTTCGAATGCAGGGCTAGTTGCTTGTACAGGGGCCCGTGATTCCAGGGATATATTTGGCCCCATAGCCATCCAGGATGAGTTGTTTCTCAGCCACCAAGTCTTAAAATGTATATGCATTAAACTTAGTAAAATCGCACTTCCTTGAGATGTGGTTCTTTGGGCATTCATTGAACTTGAACTTGGCCCTAAATAAGGACTCAATTGTATGCTCCAGGTTTTGCAGCTCGGTATGGATGAACATAAACAATGTGAACTCTGGCCTCTGTGTCCTGGGGCTTTCCAAAGGCATAATACATCCCCAGTCTTAAACCTAGATTGGGGAAAGCACTAGATTCGAGACATAAATGTTCAATGGCAAAGGCTATTGCACACAAGGAACAGGCTGCTGTACATTACCTAGGATGCTACTGTTTGCAGCCATTGCACACCAGGCCCCCACTAGAAAAAGAACTGGGTAGCTTAATTGATTGTAGAAATTATTTTATATATTAAATTTTTCAGGACTAGTATCTTTTATTCAAGATAGCTAAATGTAATTTATATTAGATCATATACAGTAAGTGGTAAATTATAGAAATTGTGCATATCAAAGTCATATTAAGTGGGCAATATGGCCTTTAACATAATAAAGTTTATTGATAAAAAATAAAATAAAATAATGTGGATTTGTAGTGCTCTTGTATGTTAACTAAAACAAATTAATAAAACCTATTGAAACCCATAATCTTTAAAACTATCTACTTACACTTTGGGAGGTCTAGGTGGCCTGATCATCTGAGGTCAGGAGTTCAAGACCAGCCTGGCCAACATAATGACATCCCGCCTTTACTAAAAATACAAAAATTAAACAGGCATGGTGGTGCGTGCCTGTAATCCCAGCTACTCAGGAAGCTGAGGCAGGGAGAACTGCTTGAACCCGGGAAGGGAAGGTTACAGTGAGCCACGACTGGGTCACTAAACTACAATCTGGGCGACAGAGCGAGACTCCGTCTCAAAAAAAAAACAAACAAAAAAACAAAAAACAAACAGAAAAACACACAACAAAAATGTTATCCACTTAAATATTTTATTAAAATAAATATTTTTCTGCTATCCTAGGTTTGTTTTGTCTCAATAATATAAATAGTGTATTGGTTGTCTGAAAGTGTTAAATAGAAGCATATTTTAGGGCATTGCTGAAATATCAACCTACTTTTCTTACTCGAAGTTATGCAGTGGTGTATTGATTAATGCATTGGAATTTGTTGAGCAGTTTGTATGTCTGAAAACCAACGTTCAGAGACATGTAGGTTAAATCCAGCAATCAAATATAAGAGAGATATTTCAGAATATTATTTTTATATACGAAAAACACTTCAAAAAAAATGGAAGGTCATTAGGAAGGCATTGTAAAGTTAATATTTTCCAGCAAAGCTATTACATTTATTTTTCTGCAGTTCTTTAGTTATAAAAAGCAGAATGTAGTTACAGATCTAGTCAGGGTTAAATTGATTGAAAAATGAAAAACACTGTTTCATTTTTAAATGAATTAACAATTAAGCCAGTTGTTTATGTTGTCCCACTTATATACTAGAATATGCTACATTCTTTTGGGCATCTTTTAGACCATAGGGCTAAAATTTTGCGAATGACAGAGAGATAATTAGGAGCTCAGCACAAAGCAAAGTGTTATGAATCAGGAAAATAAATAGAATAGAGATCAAAATTAGATAGATGCAGAATTGGAATGATACTGAAAACAAGAGATGGAACTGCAGAAAATACTATGGCAGATCATTCATTCCTTTGAATGGTGAAAGTAATAAAATGGCTGACAATTGAAATGAAAAACCAGACCCAGATGAAAAAATACAAACCAGTAAAGTTGCCTAGCCCTATTATTTTACTCAATTGTAGGAAATACATTTAAAAAAAAAAAAAAGTTGTTCATTATGAATCCTTTTTTCTAACATGGGAAGAACGCACCACTACATCTTTCTCATTTTTTCACTCAAATGTTTGTGTTTTCTCATAGAATTTATAATTTTAATTTATTTTTCAATACATGTTGCCCATACAGTCTAGTTAGATTCATAGTTGGACTGTTTCATGGGGTATATTTGCTCCCTATGGAATAGCACATAACATTAATCTCCAGATGTGTCACTAGAGAGATTTGTATATATCCACATAAATCTACAGTTGCAAGTAGAAACATTACCTGTGAAAATGTTGTGATATGACTGTCTTTCAACTTTTTAAAAAGCAAAAAGAAAATGATGAACAAATATGAGTTGGAAATCAGAATGAACAAATCATGAAAATATAGTGTACCCCTTCAAATATTTTGAAAATTAAGAGAAATTGGTAGAACAGCTATATTATCATTTACAAAAATGTTTCTCTACCTGTAAAACAAGCAATTACTTTGCCTTCTAATTTCCAAATAACTTACAAAACATTGATTTCCTACTGTAATTGGAATGGCAGGCTGGCAGGCTGAGTTAGTAGCCCAATTGGTTCCTCACATCAAAAGATTCCCTTTATTATTTCCTTATTTTCTGTTTAATTCTGGCACTCCTTCATGATTGAACTTACAGTTGTTCTTTTGTCTACTAATTTTCAAGTAAGTCTGTGTTCTCTATAACTTTCGATCTCAATTTCCTTCTACCTTCAGCCTTTTGTCTAAACATTCTTATTCTGGCTTGTTTCCCTTAACTTTTGACATCAATCTCTGTTCCTTCATACTCTGTTTCTTCTGCTGGAAGCACTCTTTCCCAGATTTCACCCATTTAACTTGTGTCAATCTCTGTGTCTGAGTTAAATGCTTCCTTAGGTGTCTATCTAGGATTGTTTGTCCATTTGTAATTTTTCTATATCTGTCATGGTAACACACTTACATCCTTTAATGAAAAATGTCTCCTTTTAAAAATATATCAATGTGTTTATTTTCTTAAAATGCCCTCTTAAACTGCAATGTTAAAGAAGATAAGTGTGATATTTGGATAGTAATATCTACTACTTAATGCAGAAACTATTCTAGCACTTGTATAGGTAGTATAGGACATATTTTTTAGAACTCCAAAATAAAAAATCATAAACAAGTTAAATATCCATTTCCCACTGCTATCTCCTTTTCCTTTTAACACGTTGATATCATTTGGATCTGTGTCCCCACCCAAATTTCATGTCAAATGGCAAGTCCCACTGTTTGAGGTGGGGCCTGTTGGGAGGCGATTGGATCATTGGGCGGTTTCTCTTAAATGGTTTAGCACCATCTCCTTGGTGCTGTTCTTATGATAGTGAGTGAGTGAGTTATTTTGAGTCTGGTTGTGAAAAGTGTATAGCACCTCCCCACCTCTCACTCTTCTTCCTGCTCGCAGTCATGTGAAGTGCTGGCTCCCCCTTCACCTTCTGCCATGATTGTAAGTTTACTGAGGCCCCCCTAGAAGCCCAGCAGATGCATCATGTTTTCTGTATAACCTGCAGAACCATGAGCCAATTAAACTGCTTTTCTTTATAAATGACCCAGTCTCACGTGTTTCTTTAGAGGAATGTAAGAATGAACTAATAGAGAAAATTGGTACAGAGGAAAGAGATATTGTTGTAAACATACTGGAAAATGTGAAAGTGGCTTTGGAACTAGAGAGTGGGCAGAGGTTGGAAGGGTTTGGAGAGATCAGAATAAAACAGGAAGATGAGGGAAAGTTTTGAACTTACGAGTCTTGTTACATTGTTGTGACCAAGCTACTGATAGAGAGGCATGATGTAGTCCAGGCTGAGGAGGTCTCAAAGAGAGTTGAGGAACTTATTGGGAACTGGAGTAAAGGTCTCTTTAGTTAGGCATTAGCGAAAAGGTTGGCTGCATTGTGCCCCTACCCTAGGGATCTGCGGAATTTTGAACTTGAGAGTGATGATTTAGGGTATCTGGTGGAAAAAATTTCTAAGCAGCAAAGTATTCAGGAGGTAGCCTCACTACTTCTAACAAACTATTTTGATGAGTGTGTGCAAATAAGTGACCTCAAACTGAAACTTACATTTAGAAGGGAAGCAGACTGTAAAAGCTTGAAAAATTTTCAGGCTGGCCATGTGGTAGAAAAAAAGCTCATTTTCAGGAAAGAAATTCAAGCAAGTTGCAGAAACTTGTTTAACTAAAAGGCAGGCAAATGCTGATAGCCAAGAAAATGGGGAAAGACCCTCCAGGGCATTTCAGAGACCTTTGTGGCAGCCCCTTCCATCACAGGCCCAGAAGCCAAGGAGGGAAGAATGATTCTGTGGCCCAGCCATAGGGCCCCACTGCCCTGTGAAGCCTTAGGACACTACTAATGTGCATCTCAGCTGCTCCAGCTCTAGCCATGGCTCCTTGGGGCCAAGGTACAGCTCAGGCTGCTGCTCCAGAGGGTTCAAGCCAAAAGTCTTGGTGGCTTCCATGTAGTGTTAAGCCTGAGGGTGCACAGAATACAAGAGTTGAGGCTTGGGAGCCTCCACCTAGATTTCAGAGGATGTATGGACAAACCTAGATGTACAGTCAGAAGTCTGCTGCAGGGTCAGAGCCCTGATGGAGAACCTCTACTAGGGCATTGAAGAGGGGGAAAGGTGGGGTTGAAGCCACCACACAAAGTCCCTACTGGATCACTACCTAGTGGAACTATGAGAAAAGGGCCACTATCTTCCAGACCCCAGAATGGTAGATCCACCAGCACTTCTACTGTGTACCTGGAAATGATGCAAGCACTCAACACCAGCCCTTGAGAGCAGCTGCAGGAGCTGAACCCTGCAAAGTCACAGGAGTGGAGCAGCACAAGGCCTTGGGAGCTCGCCCCTTGTAGTGGTATTCCCTGGATGGGAGACACGGTGTCGAAGGAGATTGTTAAGCTTTAAGATTTAATAACTTCCCTACTGGGTTTCAGACTGCATGCGGATCATAGCCCCTTGCTTTTGGCCAATTCATCCCTTTTGAAATGGGAGTATTTACCCAATCCTGGTACCCACATTATACATTATATCATGGAAGTAACTAACTTGTTCTGTTTTTGTTTTTGTTTTTTGTTTTTAATCTTACAGGGTCCTAGGCAGAAGGGACTTGCCTCATCTCAGATAAGACTTTAGACTTTGGATGTTTGAGTTAATACTGAAGTGAGTCAAGACTTTGGGGAACTGAAGGGAAAGCATGACTGTATTTTGCAAAGTGAGAAAGACATAAAATTTTGGAGGGATCAGGGCAAAATAATACGGTTTGGATCTATGTCCCCAACCAAACCTCATGTCAAATTGTAATCCCCAGAGTTGGAGATGGGGCCTGGTGGGAAGTTATTGGATTGTGAGGTGGTTTCTCTTTAATGGTTTAATACCACTTCTTTGGTGCTATTCTTATGATAGTGAGTGAGAGAGTGAGTTATTATGAAATCTGGTTGTTAAAAGGGTGTAGCACCTCCCCACCTCTCACTTTTCTTCTTGTTCCCAGCTATATGAAGTACCGGCTCCCTCTTCATTTTTCCACCATGATTATACATTTCATGAGGCCTCCCCAGAAGCCCAGCAGATGCAACATGCTTTCTGTACAGCATGCAGAACCGTTAGTCAATTAAACCTGTTTTCTTTATAAATTACCCAGTCTCAGGTATTTCCTTATAGCAATGCAAGAATGGACTAATACACACCTAATAATATTATTTCCTTGAATCATGCAATCAGTAACCAAAATCTGCTGTACAAAATGGCTGGCTTCCTTTTATTGGTGGTTAACTGTTAATTAAACAATATTTTTGGCTTTTCAGTGTTGTTGTTGTTGTTGTTGTTGTTGTTCTAAGCTTGTACAAAGCCTCCATCAAGTAGTCCAATTCTCCAGCTTCTGTCACTCCTGAACAACATTTGTAGTTAAAAATACCTTCCAGCCAGGTGACACACACCTGTTGTCCCAGTTACTCAGGATGCTGAAGCAGGAGGAACACTTGAGCCCAGGAGTTCTGGGTTGTATGCACTATGCTGATCAAGTGTCTGCACTAAGTTTGGCATCAATATGTTAGCTTCCAGAGAGCAGAGGACCACCAGGTTGCTTAAGGTGTGGTGAACCAGCTCAACTCAAAAATTGAGCAGGATAAAACTCCTCTGCTTATCAGCAGTGGGATGAGTCCTTTGAATAGTCACTGCACTACAACCTGGGCAACATAGTGAGACCCTATTTCTTAACAAAAAGTAAAGAAAGAAATACCTTACATATTTCTGCAAGTATTGTGAGGTATCTTTGATGTAATGTTACCTTTTTGCAGTGAATGAAGTGTAATAACCTCTTGCTCATTTTGTTTACAAAAAATAATTAAAAGCAGGGCATTCTAAGTGGAATCAAGTTCCAAGTAATACAGACTTAATACTATTTATAGAATAATTCAGTTTTATGAAGTATTTCATGTGTTGCTATCCTCAGTTATATTTAGTCATGTATACTGACACTTGTCAATGTCCTAGCTATATTTAATCACCTATTTTTAGACTTTAATAAATGTAATTAAATTGACAGCATTTCTATTTTTCTAACAAGTTCTAAAATTAAGCCACAATTGAAAATTCGTGGTAAGATTAAGTTTGCTTTTTATTTCACTTGTATACGTATGAGTCTTAAGAATATGGTATTTCCCATGTAATATTTTTCTTGCTGTTCTTGGAAATTAATTTCAAATTATTTACTAGTTTCAGAAGTGTGCAGTCAGTGAAGAATCCAATATCATTTTGTTCAATCTACCTATAATTTGAACTTAAATATGTACACTTCCACAAATGTCACTGAAGCAAGTATTTCAAGTATTTATTTCCATGGATAATTTCAATTATAGGGTATTCAGATGTTTTGTTATATCAACAACTAAATATAATGTATTAAATTATTTGAGATATAAAAAGTGTATCTTGAATACACTGCAATTCTAAATCTTTAAGGTAGGAAAGCAGCTCAGCAAATGTTTTCCTCCACTGTCCATGATGCAAATCGCTAATGACTGTACACACACACTCACACTCACACACCTACATACACATTCTGTGCCAAATATAGATATATATTCACACTCTGATTCAATGAATTCTACCTCATGGCTCAGGATTTGAATAGATAGTATTTTTTAACCTCTATCCTTTCCTCCACTGCAATGTGTAATTGAATTAGCTTACTTATTTCCTAGTAAAAACATTCCAGCATTGTGATACTATGATAAGGTTAAGATGTGAAGGTACTTTTTACCATTTACTGTAGAAAACCTATCTTATTTTCAGATTTATAACAATCTTTTCAAATTCACTAAGGAAAAGTGTCTATGTCTTATAGATTGAAAAGCTCATCTTTACCAGTTAATTTACATTTTATTTTTTCCTAAAATAAAAGACTCTCCATATCTGTCGGTACACAGTTTGACTTAATTATCCTATGTTATAATTCTAAATAATTATATGAGAGGTAATGGCAATTTAAACAAATAAAATGATTGCTATTTATTAACTTCATCATATTTCACTGAGATTTTCCTTACTTTAGGCTTCCTTGATGCCTGCAATGTATGCTAAAAGTAAATTTTTATGTGGAAAACTTAAAATATTTGAAAATGATGCTTATTGTTTGTCAGGCTTTGCCACTGTTAGTATGACTCAGTACCCACAGAGTCTGTCACCTAGGGATATGAAGCATATGATTTCTCTGATCCAAAACATTTCATATGCCTTAAAAGTCAAACAACGCAAAGATGTGATATTTAGAATACAAGTTATATAATAATGGAGAATGACTTAGCTTTTAAAACAACTGCTTTAAACATGACACATTTAAATCTAATTTGTGACTTTCATATGTTTCCACAACTTTCACAGTCACTAAATAATTTGAGTAAAGCAAATGGGTTTCAGACCAATTACAGCTTGGAAAGATTGATTATAAAGTTTGAATAATATGTAACAAAGAAAAATTTGGTCATTTGATTATAAACCTCTTCCCCAAGATCAAGTAAATACTTTATCAATAGAAAAAAGAAAGAAAAGCAAAAAGTAAAAAAAAAGAAAGCAACACTGCTATAGAGAACATATTTTTTTCTAAATGGAATCCAGCAGCAAACACAAAGAAAATTGAAGATACTATTAAAAAATACAATTTAGTATTAATATTGACCACATGTTTATAAATTCACATAATTTTATAAAACATATGCACTTCTGAGTATAAAACACACATAATACAAAAAAGATTACTACATTTTAAATTGTTAAAATTTCCTCAATAGTTTTTCCACACCTGATGATTACTCTCAATCTCAACAATATAATTATAAATGATGTTTATTTCCAAAATAGATTATTTTTGTTGTGTGTTTTATTCAATTAGGCAGAAAATTATAAGATTTTACCAGGGTGATTCAGAGTAGCCTGGAAGAAATGTTTATGTAGATGACACTAAATCAAAGATAGAAAATTAAAAATGTATAGTTAAATTTATTGGAAACTTAAAATTCTTTTAAAAATTATCGTTAAGTAAATAAATCAACTAAATATTTCCTTTCTCCTTCATATTGCAGAGTGTAGTATTCCAGCCGGTTTACAATGCAGACTTCCCATTTTTATGCTAATTTTAACTTGACTTTTATATATCAATATTAAGGAGAGGAAAAATAAGTGTGATCTTCTCCAGCTCTATATCCCTCCAAGGAATGCTTCAGAACTGAAATCCTAATCAGTGAGCTACATTCGTAATATTTTTGTCTCAAATGAATTTGGAGTCCTCTGTAGTATTTCCAAAGTTGCAGAGCAGAAAAGAGGTTACCAATAAAATTGGGTAGTTCTCATCCCAATTACAGAATTAGGCCAAGTTATGAGATATGCAACAAATATCCACTCAGAAAGACTGAACATTTAAACATTTTAATTTATGCAGTATTAGCCTGTTGCTCGGTTATAGTATTTTGGAAATTTTTCTTTAAAACAATGTGTCAAACTTGTGGTTAGATGACATTACTGACTCATTTTGCACTTGATCGAAATAAATAATGCATAAAACAAAGCAATGTAAGTTATAAAGCGTTTTAAAATTGAAATAAGAGATCTTTATTTCTGTTGCATATCAAATGGGATTTATTTACTTCCTTTTCTCAAAAACATCATGTAGAAAACATTTCTACCCTATGAAAACCACTAGTAACATTAGCATCAATGACTTACAAGTAGATACAGGTAAGATGAAACATAGATTAACTCATACCACCAAAGTCACAGGGCCAAGTTTAATCCCATTATGTAACTATTTTCTATCACTAAGCATAGTCCAGCTATAAGTGTAAAAGGATGATGAAAAGTATTGCTAAAACATTAAGTAAAAATATATTGAAAAGAACTCTTAAAGACAAGGAATACAAGAACACATCAGTTTGACATCACACTTTATGTTCAGCCCTTTAGTGAAAAAAAAAAGTTTTCTAATTAATATTTCATTTACCTTGGGGACAAGTACATAATGTAGCCATCAATTTGCTTAGATTCTGAAATACCATTCATTTATGTACATATTTTCTCTATTCAAATGTACTATTCATATCACTTGTCAATTTGCATATATTAAATCATCATGCATAATTTACCATATTTTGAATATTTTATTAATAATGGCCCTTTTCTACAATTTTTTATGTGCACTTAAATTTTAAACACTCAAACATTCAAAGACTTAAAAATCAACACTTGAATTTTAAAATACTATTTGTATGAAATGAAATATTTAATTACAAATGTTAACTATGTTATTGCTGTGACTATTGGAATAGATAGTGGGCAGGTAGTATAAGCTATTTTGTTAATAAATAAAATTTTAAAATTAATCAATGGAATGTTCTTTTGGAACTACTTTATTACTTCATTTCATTTAAATTTAGCAGAAACTTTACTTCACCAGCTAATTCCTTAGTTGTTCTTCTCCATTAACTCCTGACTACTTTAGCTCTTGGTCCCAAGCATGACGATGTTTGGTTTCAGAAGTTGCCACATTAACAATATGATCCTTGAAGCTACAATCATGCTAACCAATTTCGACAATTTTATATTTTATAGGGGCTAGTTCTGACATTCTATTGCTATTTAATTTATAAATATTTTTCAAAATCTTGTTACTAAATTAAAAATAGACCTCTAGAAAATAAATTGAAAGGTTTTTGTTTGTTTGTTTGTTTTTTGAGATGGAGTCTCACTCACTCTATCACTCAGTCTAGAGTGCAGCAGCATGATCTCGGCTCACTGCAACCTCTGCTTCCAGGTTCAAGCGATTCTGCTGCCTCAGTCTCCCAAGTACCTGAGAATACAGGTGCCCACAACCATGCCCGGATAATTTTTGTACTATTAGTAGAGATGAGGTTTTGGCATGTTGGCCAGGCTGGCCTCAGCTCCTGACCTAGGTGATCCACTCATCTGGGCCTCCCAAAGTTCTGGGATTACAGGCATGAGCCACTGTTCCCTGCTAAATTAAAAGTTTTTATATGAAAAAGATATACACAAAGTAAAGATGCTTTTACAATATAAAATTGAATTATAATTGATAAAAATATCTGCAGCCATATTAGAATAGTTCTATTTCAATAGTTAGCAAAAGATTTGTTAGTTCTGCTAAGTAAAAAAAATTTCAACACTTGTTAAAATGGTTAAGGATCACTTTATTTAAGATTAAAATGATAGGTGTCAAGATGATCCTAATAGGGAAGAAAGATAAGATTCAACTCTGAACACAGCAAAGATATCTGGAAAGTGTAGCTTATGAGCAGAGTGAAGGTTTGTTGATTAATACAAATTACTAAGAGGAGGCATCAAGGATAACGGATTTCTTTTTAGCTAACTTAAGAGTATTCTTGCTGAAGGCAAGCCAGAGTGATCAGATATCAAGAGTGGGAGATTCACTGTAAACTAACTTAGCTGGATTCTTGCAACAGCTGGATTAGGCAGTGAAAAGACAGGGTCCAAGAACAAAGCAGAGTCGAAAACAGTGCTCCTAGAAGCCTGACTAAAGCTTAGACAAAAAGAAAGTCTTTGACAGTTCAAAAGTCACTTCCTATACTTATGATTTGGCCATGAATATCCCTATCTTTACTTAGTTTGGAGGAGTGGACTCAGCAGCATGTATGTTATGGAAAAAAAGAGATTCAGAAAAAATTACTTACATAAGTTTGAAAGGCAAGATGAATCTGACCATATGGCAAAATCCAACAGAACTCTTCTGATTATGAGTAATTTGTAAAATAATTCATACATTGGTATTAGATATATGTAAATGTTACCATGCTCATTCTTCAAAATGGAAAAAGTAAAATACAAAGACAAACATAGTAAAGCAATTTATTTTAGTTTTTGTGAGAAGTTGTTCTTCTAAAGTGTGTTACGTGACTCTATGCCCTCAGTGTGAATCTCTCACTGAACCATATGTAAATTAACTAATAAGATGAACTTTGAATTATATATGCCACTGTGTGCAAACTAACATTCATTGACTGTATGTGTGTGTAAATATTGGCCACACACATACAGCCATTTACATCTTCATAATATAACACAGCCATTTACAATATAAACACAGCCATTTACATCTTCATAAAGAGAGTAACATTTTCAACTACAAATTCCTTCTAAAATTGGACTCATATCAATTGAGAGTATTTCAAATAATTACTAAACTGATTTACTTGAACAAATATAGAAAATATTATCTAAGCTATGTGTACCTATTTTATTACATTCCTAGAAATTGGGGAAAACATTTATTTCCTTTGATTGAATATGAGTTTCTGACTTAACAAAATATATAACAGTGAGTCACTAAAATGAAAACTTTGACCAAGGATGGAAAGTGTTCTGAATTATCTAAAAGACATTTTCGTTGCAGTTAATATTTGCCTGTGTAGAACAGATTAATATTAAAATATATTCCTTTGATTTAACAAAATTTAGCAAATGTAGAATTTTCTACTGGGTCATTTCTTCTGAAGTTTCTTCTCTGTTGACCCTCCTCCCACTTCAAATTGCAAGCTGTGACATCATACTTCATTTATCACATTCATATTTAAGGCAAACTAAATAGAATCAGGATGATAGGCTTGTACATTTATCCTTTTTTTACAGAAACCTCTAGAGAAATGTCCAGCTGTATTGTATCTCACCTATAAAAGGTGGTTCACATTTCCAAATATTCATGGATAAAGGATAGAAAAATCAAGAAAAGGAGCTGTTATGAATGCATGACAGCAAACATAATTTGGGGCTTAGACTCATAACCAAATAGAAGTTCTGTAAGTAAGAAATTAAGAGAAAATTAATATTAGGCAGGCAAAATACATGTTGGCATATCCTTATGTATATAACTAGAAATATATTGCTAATTTTAATAAGCTTACTTTCAAAAATGTATTCTATGTTTTATAATTATACTTTAACATGTGTTCATTAACTGTGTGTGTTCCTATACCTTGGCATATTTGGATATGATTTTTAGCAATAAATAGTGGGGCAAGATGGAAAATCTGAAGTTTTAGAAAAGCTAAATATAAGACAAAAATAATATACATTCAACTAAAAAGGAGTTGGCAACAAACTTCTCTGATTCTATATCAAATTTGCAAAAAAATGGAATATGTATCAGTAATTATTGACTACCATAGGGAAATATTAAGAATAAATAATCATAAAATAAATTAGTTAATGGAAAATGATAGATATTAATTATTGAATGATAAAGCACACGTAAAACAAAATGATAGTAGAAATAATCATACGCTCAAACATAACAATCTGTATGTAGAAGTCTAGGCTTTCCAAATTACAGCTGGTTACTCACAAAATCCTTGAAAAGAGTGAGAAGTTGATGGGGGTGATTATATTTTTAAGCTATGAAGCCAGGTAGTGTGATGTTTCGTCTCAGTACCACTATAAAATAAAGTTTCAATCCTGTTCATGTCACTCTTAATTTTCACTAGCTTTTTAAGTAAGGAAAACTCATGTCCATCCCTTCTCTTATTCATCTCTTTCTAAAGCAACATTTTAACTGGTTGATGACTTAACATCACTGCAACTATTTTCCCCTTCATTTAAGAACATAATTAACCATTTATGTGGGCATGTTTATTTTACACTTCAATTTTGGCACAAGGAGTATGACACGTATTGGCTTCTTTCTTTAGTTTGCCCTATTAAATCCGTGAACACCTACCTTTAAGATGTATCAGATTACTTTTACCCCTTATTAGCCATGTCCAGGCAGCTACCAAAGCACTGGCTCTTTGGAATAGCTTCGTAAATGACGACCCTATTTCTCTCACTTTGATTCCTAGCGGCTGTTTTCCAGTCAGGAGTCAGAATGATTATAAAACCTAAATCAAATAATTTCACAGTTTTGCTCATAGCCTTCTAATTGTTCCCCTTCTCAAAGTAAAACCTAAAACCTTGTCATTGCTTGTGAAAGCAACAATATGGGATCCTTCTCCCTACCTCTCTCAACTTCTTTTATCACAGCCCTCATTGCTTTGGTCATTCTATCCTTAATAGCCTCCTGATATTTCTTGGAAATGCCAAGATTCACCTACCTTAGAAACCACTTTGTTTTTCTATCTTTAAAAGAGCTATGTGCTGTAGACATTTGCTTGCTACTCCACTTACTTCTGGACATCTCAGCTGAATTATTTTTAGAGGCAGACAGTCAGTCTGGATCTGCATTCCAATTTCACCCTAGAACTTCTCCACATGTTAATACTGCATTTCTTTTTTAAATTTTTCACTACCTTTCTCCCCCAAAAAGAAATAACATAAGCTCTTTTAGTCAGGGACAGCTTTTTTTTTTTTTCTTTTTTCTTTTAGTCTTACCCTGGCATGAAGACACATTTCTGGCATAGAGCAAATGATTAATAAATATTTGTTGAATAATCTTGCATAAGTTAATCCTTAATTTGTCAACTGTTGATTCATTTTAGTCTGAAAACAATGACAATAAAAAAAGAATCATACTTCTATTTTGTACTTTTTTACTCAGAGTAAATATTTATTGAGATTTAATTTATGCCCTGTAAACTGCTAAACTCCTAAATCCATTAGGAATATTTCTCCCATGAGGTAAATATTTACTCTTCATTGAGGATATAACCAGCAAAGCAGAAACTTAGTCTAGGACTTACAAACCATCTGATTTTTTTATGTGGAGCAGGTAACATCAAGGTGAAAATAACTAAGAAACAAAGCAAGGAATAGTGATGAAAGTATTAGCACTAGCAGGGAACTATACTTTCCTCGTGATAGTAAGGTCAATGGAAGAAACTAAAGTTTCAGATATCCAGTAACGAGCCATTTCATGGTAGAAATACTGCTGGTGAGAAATGGGACCAGGGAGAAATATGATCTCTCATGTAGGTGTCATTAGAAGCACAGAAAACAAACAAACAAAAACAGAAGGGGCCCTTCTCCTTGCCTTTTCCTGCCCTTCAATCTTTGGCTTTTACCTTCCCTTGCCTGAATCTTCCCAAAGACTAGATGACAAGAAAGCATGGGAAATGCAGATTTCTGTTACAGTGAAAAAATAAAACTGCCGAGGAAATTAATCTGAGAGCAAACTAATTTTCATCAGCATATTAATATTATCATGTCATTTTACAGATTAAAAAATTCGAGTTCAGGGGCCAGGCACGGTTGCTCACGCCTGTAATCCCAGCACTTGGGAAGGCCAAGGTGGGCAGATCGTGAGGTCAGGAGATTGAGACCATCCTGGCCAATATGGTGAAAGCCCGTCTCTACTAAAAAATCCAAAAAAAAAAGATTAACCGGGCGTGGTGGCGGGCGTAGTCCCAGCTGCTCCGGAGGCTGAGGCAGGAGAATGGCGTGAACCCGGGAGGAGGAGCTTGCAGTGAGCCGAGATCGCGCCAATGAACTCCAGCCTGGGCGACAGACTCCGTCACAAAAAAAAAAAAAGAAAGAAAAAAAAATAGCAGCCTATACCTAGCATATGGGCTGGCATATAGTTGGCACTCAATGACTGTCTTTTGAAAGTTATTATTCCCTTGAGGCTGTTACAATTCCAAAATGAGATGGAGCAAAGTTTGTGATAGTTGTGATTGCACTTATAATTCATTTATAGGTGTTGAATTCTCCGTAAGGATAATCCAGGTACTTCACTTCCATTTATGCTTTGTAACATTTACTTAATACACACTTTGTGCCCTTATCGAACTTTTCTGTTATATTTTTAAAAGGTCTATTTGCCCTACTGGTTAACTGGAGAAGTAGTTTTTATTTTTATTTATTTATTTTTTTTTCAAAGTTATGAAAAGGACTTCCTCATTCTATTATTTTTACACAAATATTTATTACAAATATATAGATTACTTAAGAAGCTACTTATCTGCTGATTTACAAAATGATTTCAGAACAATTTAAAGTTATGTGGTGTGCTTTCTGTACACATAACCCACATACTAAGTAATTTATAAAAATCCATAAAATAGGAAATTAACTTAAAGGTCACTAGGCTCTCAGAAGAATAAATGACCTTTGATGCTGGCAATCACTTACTGTTTTTCCAGGTTTTACATAATATATTATGTATCCCTGCTCTCAAGATATTTCTTATAAAAATTAAAAGAAAACACACAGAATGAAATGTTATAAAATAGGTAAAATGTTAGAAACTCATAATTATATGAATACTTAAAGCACTGCACTGGAAAAACAATTAAAAGATAAAAGGATATTTATCTTAAATGGTAGTAATTTTCATGTTTATTTGAAATAAACATAGATAGAAATTCTGAAAAAAGAATGATAAAGTGAACTCAGAGTAGAAAAATCCTTTAGTAGTTAAATAACAGATAAAACAGGACTAAAATCTTTTAAATAATGTACTTACCTTACTTAGTTTTGAAAAGACCATCGTCACATATAAAAGGTCAATTTTATGTCCAGAGCAATGCTGGTCTTGGTTTAAGCCAAAATTCTGAGTAGAGGGTTTTTAGAGTGTTGGCTGTGGTAACATGTGTTAAACCTTTTTCAACATAGCCAACGCAAAACTTTTAAGTAAAATATATGTTATGCCTATCTCTACCTGCCATGCCTCTCAGATCTTATATCCTTATCTTATAACATCTGGCTGCTCTGTGATGGCCATTAAATCCCTGCTGGGAATTAGGAATCCATTCCTGTTGCAGGGTACTCTTTATCACCTTCAAATTGTTTATGCACGGTGTAATTTTGAAGGCTATATACTTTATATTTTTAACATTTAAAAGGCAAATATTGATGCTATTTATTCACAACTAAGTATATACACATTTAAATATTAATCCAATATACATGTATTTGGTGCACATTACATGCTGAGTACTTTTCTAGGCCCCGAGGCTAGAGCTGGGCACAACACAGACAAGTCCTTGCTTTGTGAAGCAGAAAACAGATGACTTCCAGTAAAGTGCCAAGTTATGCTCAGGAAAAATAAAATTAGAAAAGCAGCTAGAAGGTGTACCGGAGATGACAAGAAACTGAGAAGAGAGGTTGCTGTTATATAGAGAGGGCAGGGAAGGCTTCCAGCAAAAAAGCAGCATTTTACCAATGATCTGAAGGACATGTGAAGCCCTAAGATCTCTAATTAGATATCATTGAAGTAGAAAGGCTTTATTTGCAAGAGCAATAAAACATAAAATATTGATGATTTTGACAATAAATGACTTAGGATTTTTGAAAGAAAAATGACAAACTAGGTTGGCACCATGGCCTCTCACTTGTTATTTACTTTAAGTATAATTTATCTACTTACACAAAGGATGCAGTTTTTGTTTTATTATACCTTTGCTATGATTCATAATTCAAATAAAAACTATGAAGCTTTAGCACTGTACCTGGTGTATATGAAAATATTCAGTAAATGTCAATTATTATCACAACTTTAAAAACAAAAATAAAGGGAAAAAGATGAGATTTGACTAAATTGTGACCATGTTTTCTTAAAAGGGTATTATCAATACATATTTTTTCCAAATTACTTTATTCAATTTTATAATTTTAAAACATCTTAATGCATTCTAATTTTCCTCATTTATTGGAGTTAACATTTACTTTAATCAATACAATTTTGGTCTTATTTTTCTCTGTTTTGAAGACCTTTAAACTATGGATTTCACATTTTCACAAGATAATTTTTAGAATTTTTATAGATATCCAGTTGGGGTGCTTTCCTATTTTTGGGATATTCCCTTTTACTAATACTGCTTCCATATTTCTCCTTTCTGTAATGTAGCTTTGCTTCTTTTATTGCAGAGAATGTGAACAATATCTGAAATTATACTATGGCAATATGAAAGTTGTCATGTTGCCTATGCCAACTGTTGTGCTAATTTTATTATTTCAGTAGTGCCTGGTATAAAGTTTGGGTCTATCATGGTGATGTGCTGGTGTACCTTATATATACCTTTGCTATATTGCACTTCACATACTGCCTTTTTTACAAATGGAAGGTTTGTGGCAACCCTGCATTGAGGAAGTCTACTAGAGGCATTTTGCTTACAGCATGTACTCACTCCATGTCTCTGTGTAACATTTTGGTAATTCTCACAATATTGCAAGCTTTTTCACTATTGTTATATCTGTTATGGTGATCTGTATTCGGTGATCTTTGATGTTACTACTGTAATATGGGGAGAAACCACAAACCATACCTTTAAGAGATAGCAACTTAATCAATACATGTTGTGTGTCTTCTGACTACTCCACTGAATGGACCTTCCCTGTCTCTCTCCTTCTCTTAGTGACTCCAATTTGTAAGACACAGTAGTGAAATTAGGCCAGTTAATAACTTTATAATGGGCTCTAAGTGTGCAAGTGTAAGAAAGATTTCATGTGTGTTACTTTAAGTCAAAAGCTAAAAATACTTTTAAGCCTAGTGAGGAAGACATGTCAAAAGCCAACTTAGACCTAAAGCTAGAACTCTCATTTTGAACAGTTAGCCAAGTTGTGAAGGCAAAGAAAAAATTCTTGAAGGAAATCAAAACTGCTACTCCAGTGAACACAGGAACAAAAAGAAAGAGAAACAGCCTTATTGCTGAGATATAGACTGTTTTGGTAGTTTGGCCAGAAAATCAAATCAGCTGCAACATTATCTTCAGCCAAAACATAATCTAGACCAAAGCCCCAATGCTCTTCAATTCTATGAAGGCTGAGAGAGGAAAGAGAAAACTGCAGAAGAAAAATTGGAAGCTGACAAAGGTTGATTCTTAAGGTGGAAGGAAATGAGCCATCTTAACAACATAAAACTGGAAAGTGAAACAGGAACTGCTGATGAAAAAGCTTCAGCAAATTATTCAGAAAATTTAGATAAAATAATTGATGAATGTGGCTACCCTAAACAACATATTTTCAATGTAGACAAAACAGTTTTATATTGAGAGAAGATTTTATCTTAAGCCTTTCATAGCTAAAGGGGAGAAGTCAATGCCTGGCTTCAAAGCTTCAAATGAGAGACTCATGCTCTTGTTAGGGGTTAGTGCAGCTAGTGACTTTCAGTTGAAGCCAATGCTTATCTACCATTTGAAAATCCTAGGGCTCTTAAGAATTATGCCAAATCTACTCTGCCTGTCTCTGTAAATGAAGCAACAAAACCTTTATGACAGAACATCTGTTTATAGCATGGTTTACTGAATACTTTAAGCCCACTATTGAAACATACTAATCCAAAAATAAGATACTTTTTCATATATCACCACTTGTTGACAATGTACCTGGTCACCCAAGAGCTCTGATTAATGTTGTTTTATGCAACCTAACACAACACGAATTCTGTAGCCCATGGATCAAGAAGTAATTTTGACTTTCAGGTCTTAAAACTTAATAAATACATTTTGTAAGATTGTAGCTGTTAGCTGTTATAGATAGTGATTCCTCTGATGGATCTGAAAAATCTTCTGGAAAGGATACACCATTCTAGATACTATTAGGAACATTTGTTGGAAGAACCTCCATGGAAGAAGGCCAAAGTATCAACATTAGTAGGAGTTTAGAACAAGTTGCTTCCAACCTCCATGGATGACTTTGCGGGGTTCAAGACTTCAGAGGAGGAAGTAATTGCAGATGTAGTGGAAATAGCTAGAGAACTAGAATTAAAAGTGGAGCCTAAAGATGTCACTGAATTGCTGTAATCTTGTAATAAAACTAACAGATGAGGAGTTGCTTCTTATAGATGAACAATGAAAGTGGTTTCTTGAGATGGAATCCACTCTTGGTGAAGATACTGTGAACATTATTGAAATAACAATGATGATTTAGAATAGTACCTAAATGTAATTGATAGAGAGGTGGCAGGATTTGAGAATATTGCCTCCAATTTTGAATGAAGTTCTACTGTGAATAAATACTATCAAATGATATTTTATGCTACAGAGAAGTCTTTCATGAAAGAGTCATTCAATGCAGCATACTTCATTGTTGTCTTAAGAAATTCCACTCACTCCTGTAATCCCAGTACTTTGGGAGGCTGAGGCGGGCAGATCATCTGAGGTCAGGAGTTGGAGACCAAACTGACCAAAGTGGTGAAACCCCATATCTACTAAAAATGCAAAAATTAGTCAGGTGTGGTGGCAGGCGACTGTAATCCTGGCTACTCAGGAGGCTGAGGGGGTAGAATTTCTTGAACCCGGGAGGTGTACATTGCAGTGAACTGAGATCGTGCCATTACATTCCAGACTGGGTGACCGAGTGAGACTCTGTCTCAAAAGAAAGAAAGAAAGAAAGAAGAAAGAAAGAAAGAAAGAAAGAAAGAAAGAAGAAAGAAAGAAAGAAAGAAAGAAAGAAAGAAGAAAAGAAAGAAAGAAAGAAAGAAAGAAAGAAAGAAAGAAAGAAAGAAAGAAGGAGGGAGGGAGGGAGGGAGGGAGGGAGGGAGGGAGGGAGGGAGGGAGGGAAGGAAGGAAGGAAGGAAGGAAGGAAGGAAGGAAGGAAGGAAGGAAGGAAGGAAGGAAGGAAGGAAGGAAGGAAGGAAGGAAGGGAAAGAAAGAAAGAAAGAAATTCCCACAGCCACCCCAACCTTTAGCAATCACAACCCTGATCAGTCAGCAGCCGCCAACATTGAGGTAAGACTCTCCAACAACCAAAATGTTATGACTCACTGAAGGCTCAGATGATTAACATTACTTAGCAATAAAGCTTTTCTAAATTGAGATAGGTACGTTATTTGTTTAAACACAATACTATCACACACTTTACAGTATAGTGTAAACATAACTTTTATATGCATTGAGAAACCAAAAATTTTTGTTGACTTGTTTTATTGTGATTGTTGCTTTATTGTGGTGGTCTGGAACAAAACCCACACAGTATCTTCAAGTATGTCTCAAATATGTAGAGAATTGTTAAAAATTCTTAGCAAATTTTGCAAAATTTATCACCTTATACATACTCACTCAGTATTTTATTTAGGGAGTACATCTTGATTATTAAGGACTTTGTTAGCTTTATTGTTTATGTATTAAATAAAGCCTCAGTGTTTCAATCATAATTTATTTTTAAAACTTAGTTTGAATAAATGTACAATATTGCATGTATACTGTTATCATAACATATTTAAAAAATTTAGCAACATCCAATATCTCTTGTTTTACTGTTATCATATTCTGAAAATTAAACCCTAATGATCATACTTTTTACATAAGCTATCATTTGATTTTACTTTTAAAGATTATGGTCAAGTTCTCTCACTATGTAGGCTCTTTATCAATCATATATTTCTAGTTTCATAAATGACACAGGATGTTTCTTACTTCAAAATAGCATAAACTTGAAATTAAAATAGATACCTATTTAGGTACATTTGAATAATTTAAAGTAAATATCTTACATTGCAGAGCTAGACAAATTATGTTTGTTTATTTTTTGTATTTTGGTTTGC
Source organism: Rhinopithecus roxellana (assembly GCF_007565055.1). NCBI lineage: Eukaryota > Metazoa > Chordata > Mammalia > Primates > Cercopithecidae > Rhinopithecus > Rhinopithecus roxellana. Next base: position 68,406,268 of record NC_044550.1, on the reverse strand, counting down.
TTTTGGTTCTTTTAGGTCTTTAGTTAGCTTTAAAAAAAAAAAAAACAAAATAAAACACTTCACAAGTATTCTCTCTGAAATATATGTACAAGCTAAATGTAGTTTGCTTTCAGCCACAGTTGACCCTTGAACACATGTGTGGACTATGCAGGTCCACTTATATGCATATATTTTTTTCAACCAAACAATCAAAAATGTGGTGCTTTCTGTAGGGTTGCCTTTTCCTATAAACAGGTTCCACAGAGCCAACTGGGAAACTTGAGTATACGTGGATTTTGGTACATGAAGATGCCCCTGGAATTGATCCCCACCTATATGGAGGGATAACTATATGCTGTGTTTGCTAGATTCACCAGCCAGAGATAATATACTATTATATAATACTTTAGATTTATACAATTAGCTAATATATTTGGCACAGTATGACTCACATCAAGTTACACACTCAGTACATGTCTGACTTAGCTTCTTTATCTGTAATCTTAGAATACTTTTTTTCCTGAATACATATCCTGATGATGAGGATCTTACAAAACAATTTATGTCAAAGAATAGGCATGTGCTAGTTAGTTTTAAGCATTCTTTAGCAACTAATCTCCAGGGACACTACCTTCAACTCTGAATGTTTGAGAAAAGCTAGTTTTTAAATGGCCCACATTTTTGCGTTCATTTTTAAAAACATATTGAAGACTGTAGGAAAGAACTGGAAAGATTCTGAGACATCTGAAAATAATAGGAAATAATCTGTTTTATATTAAGAAAATTTAACAAAAATGAAATTAAAAATTCTGTGGAAGAAGAAATTAATTCAACCTCATATATTTCTCAGGCAATTTATTCAATAGTGAGGTCACTTGATTTACTTCATGTGTACATTTCAGTGAATGACTGCATGTCTAAAATATATTTCATACATTTTTACTGAGATTATTCACACTTCTATCTTCATGTTTTGGTACAAAATATTTTAGACAAACTATTATACTTGTTCATGTCTAATTGTCATTTTAGTTATAAAAATAATGCTTGAGTTAAAAACAAAATAATTTTAATAAAGAAGTGTGAGAAGTAATATATAACCTCTGAGTCAGTCAGAATCTAGCAAAGGTTTATAGATCACATTCATTAAACATTCTTACCTTCACTGTAAGTGGCTCTAATTAAGAATGATCATATAAAAAGATCTTTTCATTTTTCTTGGCTGTTTCTAATTTACCCAAATCTCACCAATTATTTATTCTATACTGTTGGTTCATGAGTTCATGGCTATACATATTTAGCAATTACTTAAAATCAGAATTTTTTTTTTTTACATTTTACTGAAACGTAATTCAGTTCACCTTTGCTTTTCTCCCACTAGCTTGATATATTATTGAACTACAATAATTTTAAAAAGAAAGATCACACTAAGCTAAAAATAAGGAAGCATTTAAATGACAGAACGATTTTGTCTGAATAAAGACACAACATCACATACAGAGAAGAGAAAATTAGCTAATTCATAGATCTGGATGATATGAAGTAGATTATTTTATGTTTTTAAATAAGTAACATGTTAAGTGAGACAGAAAATTATTTTAATAAAATAAAAAATATATAAAAGCTTTAAAATTCATGCAAGTATCTAAATGAAAGAAGAAATCAGATAACGTATGTCTTGGCAAGTTTCAGTCAGGGATTATTGCTTGGATGACATTTGCTATATTTGTATTTCTCTGTCTTGTTATTTTTTTTTTCTATTAGTTGTATATAAAAATTTCAAACATGAAACTAAAAGAAACCAGTAAAATAACATCATTATGGGCTGACATACTTTTGGTGTGTAAAGGTGTATCACTAATATGATACATATTGTAAAAACCATCAATAATAACTTAAAATTGTAATATTTAACAATAAAATTACTATGTTTTGTAATTAACTATGTTAACTATAGCATTAACTATATTAATGACACTGATACTGCATAAAAATATATTTGTAAAACAGATAAAAGATGGGGAAGGGTAGTATTAGGATAAATACCTAATATAAATGACGAGTTAACAGGTGCAGCAAACCAACAGGGCACATGGATACATATGCAACAAACCTGCACGTTGTGCACATGTGCCCTAGAACTTAAAATATAATAAAAAAGTTGTAAAGATAAATTTTGTCTAGAATTCAGCTAACAGCCATCTAGACATTTTTAAGGATGATTAAAATTCGAAGATGAAATTTGAATGTTAACATACATTAAAATAATAGAAATGCCAAATAAATATAATTTTAAAACTATAACAATTTCAAAATTCAAAAAGAAAGTTTTATATTATTATGTCAAAGAATATTTTTATTTTTTAAAGGCACTTTTTTCTTGTAATTAAAAGTATGTTTTCTCTTAAAGCCATGTATGTCTCTACAGTTATAAAAACTGTTTTTTTAATTTAAAAAACAAATTGTCTTTCTTTTTCTATTCCTATTTTATTTCTTTAAAAATATTCTTTAGACTTTTGGCCATTTTTCTTAACTTGATTATACAGCACTAAAGTAACTTATAAAATACTATAGTTATATACATTTTGATAGGATGTTAGTGCAAATTTATATGCTATTCTGTTAGTTTATTAAATTAATGTTTATTTTTATACAAACAATTATTTTCACTCAACGTGTTTGGCTTCTAAAATGAATGATAAACAATCATAAAATAATTATACAAAATTATATAGATAAATAAGCGCAGAAATTGTATGTATGTATGTATGTATGTATGTATGTATGTATGTATGTATGCATGTATTTATTTTGAGATGGAATCTTGCTCTGTCACCCAGGCTGGAGTGCAGTGGCACAATCCCGGCTCATTGAAAACTCCACCTCCCGGATTCGTAACATTCTCCTGACTCAGCCTCCTGAGTTGCTAGGATTATAGATGCCTGCCACCACACCAGGTTAATTTTTTTATTATTATTATTCTTATTTTTATTTTTAGTAGAGATGGGGTTGCACTGTGTTAGACAGGATGGTCTTGATCTCCTGACCTCATGATCCACCCGCCTTGGCCTCCCAAAGTGCTGAGATTGCAGGTGTGAGCCACTGCACCCAGCCAGAAATTGTATATTTTTAAATACACTAATAATCTTAATAGTGCATCTGGTATACTTATATCAATTACTGAGAACAGTGTATTAGAATCACTTCAATCATTTTGTTTTTAAAAAGTTATCCAATGAAGAGACACTAGACCTTCCTCTTTCTTCCTAGTGAAAATACAATGAAAAGACAGCTGTCTGCAAGCCAGAAAGAGCCCTTACCAAGAATTGAATCTACTGGCACCTTTAACTTGGACTTGCCAGCCTACGGAACTGAAAAATAAATGTCTGTTTTGATCAAGTGCCAAGATGTCTTACTAGAAGCAGCTATTGTGCTCCACTCTCATGAAAAGGAAATAGAGTGGCCAGTAAACACTAGCACTTCAACTGGATCTTCCAGGAGGACCTGTTGGGATTCAGCAAGAAAGCAACAGAAGCCATGGAGAACAAAAAGAGCAAGACAGAACAGGCACCCACCCAGGATTGGGTGGAGCCAAGGGAGGATCCCCACCACAAAGAAACAGTGAGTGAGAGAAAGCCCCCATGGTCACATACTTTTGTCATGGACCTTTGCAATCATGGGCTCAGGAGACCCTGCCTGAGTCCCTCCCCCTGGGGCCTTCAGACTAACAAGGAGAGCTGCATAGAATCTGGTAGAGCTCCAGATCAGGCACATGAGAAGTCCCAGGGATCGTAGACACCTAAGCACACCAGTACTAGTCACCTTGGCTTCACCAACAAGGAAGGATAAGTTCTCTGCATGCCGAAGGTTAGTGGCTACATTCATGGTTCTGAGAAGCAGAGGAACTGCATGGCTTGTCTCTGCTAAATCTCTCCAGGCAAAGCACACTGACCTGGAACTCCAGAACAGGCATGAAACAGCCACTTGAACTCTTAGACTGGTAGCAGCTCTCCATTTCTCTGGGATGAAGCTCCCAGAGGCAATAGACATATCTGCTGTCTTGCTGCTATTGCAGCTCCAGCCACTACTCAACTGCCTTCAGGTTCAGGAAGGAGCGAAGAGCGTTATGAATATTGTGGGCCTCCAGCACAGGGCAGCTGCCTTCTGGAAAAGCAACCATATAGTTTTCTAATGTGGGCCACGGTCCCTTCTACTCCTCACTGGTCAGGGCCTCCTGGCCTGAGCCTCCAGCACAGTCACCTACCTCAGCCTGAGAACTTGGGCCATAAGCAGAATTGCATTTCCCTAGGACAGAGTTCTCATAGGTATAAAACAGGCCTGACATTTTTGCCTGCTATAGCCCCTACCCATAATGCCCTCAGGTCAAGAGACAGCAAAGAGCTTAAGGACTATAGCAGGTCTTCAACTCAGCATAGCTTCCTTATGGAGGTGTTGTCAGACTTTTTTCCATGCCTGTCTTTGCTCCTGCTACTTCTCACTGGTCAGGGCCTCCTGACCTGGGCCCCAGCACAGCTACTCTGCTCCCACTTGAACACTTCAGACAGTGGCAACTGTGCATCACTCTGGGGTAGAATTCCCAGAGAAAACTCACAGGCCCTCTGCCATTACATACAGTGATACCACCCTTGCTGCCTGATATGGCTTTGTGTCCCCATTCAAATCCTGCAGGGCCCACAATTCCCATGTTTTGTGGGAGGTATCTGGTGGGAAATGATTGAATAATGGGTATGGGTATTTCCCATGCTGTTCTCGTAATAATGGATGGTTCTCGTGAGATCTAATGGTTTTAAAAACAGGAGTTTCCTGACACAAGCTCTCTCTTAGCCTGCTGCCATCCATGTAAGATGCGACTTGCTCCTACTTACCTTTCACCATGATTGTGAGGCCTCCCCAGCCACGTGGAACTGTAAGTTGATTAAACCTCTTTCCTTTGTAAATTGCTCAGTCTCAGGTCTGTCTTTATTAGCAGCATGAAAATGGAATAATACAGTAAGTTGGTACCAGTAGAGTGTGCACTACTGAAAAGGTGCCTGAAAATGTGGAAGCAACTTTAGAACTGGGTAACAGGCAGAGGTTGAAACAGTTTGGAGGGCTCAAAAGAAGACAGGAAAACGTGGCAAAGTTTACAACCACCTGGAGACTTGTTGAATGGCTTTGCCCAAAATAATAATGATACGGACAATGAAATCCAGGATGAGGTGGTCTCCAATGGAGATTAGAATCTTGGAGACTAGAACAAAAGTGACATTTCTGTGCATTTCTCTGGGATAGAATTCCCAGAGAAAACCCATAGCTCCTCTGCCATTACATACAGTGGTACCACTCTTGCTGCCTGATATGGCTCTGTGTCCCCATTCAAATCTCATCCTGCAGGTACCACAATTCCCACGTTTTGTGGGAGGTATCTGGTTTGCTATGTTTTAGCAAAGAGACTGGTGGCATTTTGCCCCAGCCCTAGAGATCTGTGGAACTTTGAACTTGAGAGAGATGATTTAGGGTATCTCATGGAAGAAATTTCTAAGCAGCAAAGCATTCAAGATGTGACTTGGGTGCTGTTAAAGTCAGTCAGTTTTATAAGGGAAGCAGAGCATAAAAGTTCAAAAAGTTTGCAGCTTGACAATGTGATAGAAGAGAAAATCCCATTTTCTGAGGAGAAATTCAAGTCAGCTGCAGAAATTTGCATACGTAATTAAGAGACAAATGTTAGTCCCCAAGACAATAGGGAAAATATCTTTATGGCATGCCAGAGGTCTTCATGGCAGCCCCTTCTGTCACAGGCCTGGAGGCCTAGGAGAAAAAAAGTGGTTTTGTGGGCCAGGCCCAGGGTCATCATGCTGTGAGCAGCCTAGGGACTTGGTACCCTGTGTCCCAGCTGCTCCAGCCATGGCTGAAAGGGGCCAATGTAGATTTTGGCCTGTGGCTTCAGAGGGTACAAGCCCCAAGCCTTGGCAGCTTCCACTTGGTGTTGAGCCTGTGAGTGCACAGAAGTAAAAAATTGGAGTTTGGAAACCTCTGCCTAGATTTCAGAAAATGTTATGGGAATGCCTGGATGTTCAGGAATAAATTCACTGCAAGGGTGAGGCCCTCATAAAGAACCACTGCTTAGGACAGTGTGGAAGGGAAATGTGGGTCTGGAGCCCCCACACAGAGTCCCTACTGGAGCACTGCCTAATGCAGCTGTGAGAAGAGGGCCACCATCCTCCAGACCCCACAATGGTAAATCCACTGACAGCTTGCACCGTGTACCTGGAGAAGACTAAGATACTCAATATTCAATGTCACCATGGAAACCAGCAATGAGGGAGGCTGTACCCTACAGAGCCACAGGGTCGGAGCTGCTGAAGACCTTGGGAACCCACCTCTTACATTAGCATGACCTGGATGTGAGACATGGAGTCACTGGGAGATCATTTTGGAGCTTTAAAATTTGACTGTTCCTCTGGATTTCAGATTGCATGGGGCATGTAGCCCTTTTGTTGTGGCCAATTTCTCCCATTTGAAATGGCTGTGTTTACCGAACGCCTGTACCCCCCTTGTATCTAGGAAGTAACTTACTTTTGATTTTACAGGCTCATAAGTGGAAGAGACTTGACTTATCTCAGATGAGACTTTGGGCTTTGTGAGACTGTTGGGAAGGCATGATTGGTTTCGAAATGTGAAGATATGAGATTTGGGAGGGGACGGAGTGTAATAATATGGTTTGACTCTGTGTCCCCACCCAAGTCTCATTTTGTAGTTCCCATAATTTCTACATGTTGTGGGAGGGACCCAGTGGGAAATGATTGACTCATGAGAGTGAGCCTTCCCCATACTGTTCTCATGATAGTGAATGGGTCTCATGAAATCTGATGGCTTTAAAAATGGGAGTTTCCCCACATGAGGTCTCTCTTTGCCTGCAGCCATCCATGTAAGATGTGATTTGCTCCTCTCCTTGCCTTCTGCCATGGGTTTGAGGCCTCCCCAGCCATGCAGAACTGCAAATTGATTAAACCTCTTTATTTTGTAAATTGCCCAGTGTCAGATATGTCTTTTTCAACAGTGTAAAAATGGACTAAGAAACTGCCCTTGGGCTAGAGAAAGAACAAAATCCAGGTTGTTTCACTAGCACCTTCATTGTGACATAGCTACCATATAGAGTAGAGCCCAGTCTTTCTTCCTTGTGAGCTCCCAACTCCTGCCCTCCAAGCAGAGTTCCTTGCTTTGGCCTGCAGAGTAGCTATCTCACCCAAGCTGAACATTTCTGTAGCCAGTGGTTCTGTGTTTCCCTGTGATAGAGCTCCCAGAGGCAAATGACAGCCAACTGCCACTGCCACTGCAGTGGTACTTGCCCCTGCTGCCTTAGACTGGGAAAGAAATAAAAGAGCCTGAATACTTTACTCATGCCTCCAGCATGCTATGATTACCATAGGATCACCGTATGGCATGAAGCCCACTCTCTAGTCTCTGTGAGCCCCTGATCCCCTGCTCTTCACCAGTCAGGGGCCCCAACAAAGGCTTATAGTGCAGTAACCCCACTCCAGGCTGAAAATGCCCAGTGGCAGTGGTTCTGCATTTCTCTGGGGTGGAGATCCCAGAAGGAACTGAAAGTTTCTCTCCAACTGCTATTCAGCAGTACTGCCCTTGCTGCCCTCCAACGGGGGAGGGAACAAGACCCCAAATGCTTTATTCACACCTCCAGCACACTGCACCTACCCTACAGAAAAGAGGTGAATCTTTCTTCTCACAAACCCTGACACCCTCTGCTTATCACCAGTAGTATCCCCCAGCTTGGTTCCAAAATACACAAGCCTCATCAAAGGTTGACCACTCCATTTGGCAGCATCTCTGCATTTCTCTATGGTGGAGCCACAAGAGACAAGTGATAGAACTCTGGCCATTACCACTGCCAAGGTCCTCACCTCTGTTGTCCCCAAGCTTGCGAGGAAACAAAAACCTTGAGCTCACCCTAGGGCTGTGATGTGCAGCACTGCAGTGACAAGCCAAGGTATGTAGCCAGCATTTCAGTGAGAGGGAAGCCCACACACACAGAATACTGACATGGAGCATGGCTGCCAATGTGAGGAAATACAGAAAAACTGTGTAGCTGAACAAGAGCCTACCTATCAGCCATTATACCTAAGTGTCATCAGCCAGATTGCAGCAGAAACTTCAACACTAAAATTACTTTGCTAATATAAGCTCCTGTGAAACTCAGGACAATAATTTAGCTACAAATAAAGATCATGCAAAAAGGTGCTTTGAAAACATCCAGAAACAAAGTCAATTGACTATGCTCAAATTATACCACGGTTAAAGGAACACCAGCCCGCACAGATAAGAAAAAAACCAATATAAGAACGCCAGCAACTCAAAAAGTCAGAGTGTCCCTTTACCTCTAAATGACTGTACTAGTTCTACAGCAATGGTTGTTAAGTAGAAGGAAATGGCTGAATTGACAGAAATGAGAGGTAGAAGGAAATAAAGATCATTGAAATTCAGGAGAAAGTTGAAAACTATTTCCAAGAGTCTGAGGAATCAAGTAAAATGATTAAAGAGAAAAAAATTAGCTGTTTGAAAAAACAAAACAAAACAAACAAACAAAAATCAAACCCAGCAGATAGAGTTACAAAACACACTACAAGAATTTCATAAAATGATTGGAAATATTCACAGCAAAATGAACTAAGCCAAGAAAAGAATCTCAGAGATTGAAGACTGATTATTTAAGTTAACACAGGCAAGAATTAAATAAAGAAAAGAAGAATTTTTCTAAATGAAAGGCCAGGTACAGTGGCTCATGCCTGCAATCCCAAACCTTTGGGAGGCTAAGGAGGGCAAATCATGAGGACAGGAGATTGAGACCATCCTGGCTAACATGAGGAAACTCCATCTCTACTAAAAATACAAACAAAAGAAAATAGCTGGGCGTGGTAGTGGGTTCCTGTAGTCCCAGCTACTCAGGAGGCTGAGGCAAGAGAATGGAGTGAACATGGGAGGCAGAGCTTGCAGTGAGCTGAGATCATGCCACTGCACTCCAGCCTGGGCAACAGGGCAAGACTCTGTCTCAAAAACAAAAATAAATAAAAAAATAAAAATAAAAAATAAAAAATAAAAAAAGGAAAAAGAAAAAACCTTGGAGAAATAAGGGATTTTATAAAGAAACAAAAACTTATGACACATTGGCATCACTGAAACAGAGGGAGAGAGAGCAAGTGACTTGAGGTACATGTTTCAGAATATTTGCCAAGAAAAAATTTCCCCAATTTCACTAGAGAGATTGCCATATAAATTTAGAAAATTCAGAGAACCCATGTAAGATACTGTATAAGACAACCATTGCAGAGACACAAAGTAATCATATTCTTGAAGGTAAATGCAAAAGAAAAAAATATTAAAGGCAGTTAAAGATAAGGGGCAGGTCACCTAAAATGGAAACTGCATCAAACTCACAGGGGAACTCTCAGCAAAACCCCATGGTCAGAAGACATTAAGAAACTATATTCAGCATTTTTGAAAAAATAAAATTTTGAACCAAGAATTTTATGTCCCACCAAACTAAGCTTCATAAACAAGGGAGAAATAAAATCCATTTCAGATAAGCAAAAGCTAGGGGAATTTACTACCACCAGGCCTTTAGAGACCACAAGAAATCCTTAAGAATGTGCTAAACATGAAAATGAAAGACTGTCACCTGCCACCAGAAAAACACACTCAAGTATATAGAACATCAACACTATAAATCAATTACACAATCAAGTTTACATAACAACCAGCTAACAACATGCTGGGAGGATCGAAATGTGCACATATCAATATTGAAGATAAACAAGCTAAACACCCCCACTTAAAAGGCACGGAGTGGCAAAGTGGATAAAGAATCAAGACCCAACTATATGCTGTCTTCAAGAGACTCATCTCACATGTGAGAACACCCATAGGTTCAAAGTGAAGGGATGGAGGAAGAACTACCAAGCAAATGAAAAACAAAGAACAGGTGTTGCTGTTCTTATTTTAGATAAAACTGACATTAAACTAACAATGATCAAAACAGACAATAAAGGGCATTACATAATGATGAAGGATTCAATTAAACAAGAAGACTTAACTATCCTAAATATATATGCACCTAATACTGGAGCACTCAGATTCATAAAACAAGCTCTTAGACATATAAAAAGAAACTTACATAACTACACGATGACAGTGACAGACCTTAACATCTCACTGACAGTGTAAGACAGATCATTGTGGCAGAAAACTAACAAAGAGATTTGGGACCTAAACTTGACACTTGGCCAAATATACCTAACAGATATCTACAGAAGGCTCCACACATCAACAGCAGAGCATATATTCTTATCATCTGCACATTACACATATTTTAAAATCAACCACATGCTCAGTTATAAGTCAATTCTCAACAAATTAAAAAAAAAAAATTACCAGCCACACTCTCAGACCACAGCACAATAAAAATACAAATCAATACCAAGAAGATCTCCCAAAACTGTAGGATTAAGTGAAAATTAAACAACCTGAACCTGAATGACTTTTGAGTAAACCATAAACTAAGGCAGAAATCAAGAAAGTCTTAAATTCTGATGAAAACAAAGATACAACACACCAGAAACTCTGGAACACAGCTAAAGCATTGTTAAAAGGAAAGTTTATTGTGTTAAATACTTACATCAACAGCTAGAAAGATCTCAAATTTGCATCCTAACATCACAGATAGAGGAACCTAAGAAACAAAAAAGAACCAACCTCGAAAGTAGTCGAAGAAAAGAAATGACCACAATCAGAACTGAAATTAACAAAATGGAGATGAGAAAAAAATGTAAACAAATCAACAAAACTTAATGTTGGATATTTGAAAGAAAAAATAATGTTGATAAGCCATTATCTAAACTTATAAAGAAAAAAAGAGACAATACACAAATAAACACAGTCAGAAAAGACAAAGGGGACATGACCACTGACTCCACAGAAATACAAAAACCCTCAGGGATGATTATGAACACCTCTATGTGCACAAACTGAAAAACCCAGAAAAGCTGCATGAATTCCTGGAAGCAATCTTCGAAGATTGAACCAGGAAGAAAATGAAACCTTGAACAGACTAATAGGAAGTTCCAAAATGAAATGGCAATAAAATGCCTATCAACCAGGAAAAGCCTTGGCCCCAATGGATTCACAGCCAAATTCTACCAGATGTATAAAGAAGAACTGATACCACACCTGCTGAAACTATCCAAAATAATTGAGGAAGAGGAACTCATACCTAACTCATTTTATGAGGACAACATCATTCTGACACCAAATCCTGGCAGAGATGCAACAAAAAAATAAAACTTCAGGCAAATATTTCAAATGAACATAGATACAGAAATATTCAACAAAATACTGGCAAATCAAATATGGCAGTACATCAAAAAGCTAATCCACCACAATCAAGTAGGTTTTATTTCTTGCATAATATTTCCAGAATAATATTTCCTAGGTTTTCTTCTAGAGATTTTATGGTTTGAGGTTTTACATTTATGTCTTTAATCCATCCTGCGTTGATTTTTTGCATATGGTGAAAGGTAGGGGTCCAGTTTCAATCTTCTATGTATCGTCAGCACCGTTATCCTGGCACCATTTATTAAATAAGATATCCTTTCCCCATTGTTTGTCTTTGTCAACTTTGTTAAAGATCAGATGATTGTTCATGCATGGCTTTATTTCTGTGCTCTCAAAACTGTTCCATTACACTATGTGTCCATTTTAGTTACTGTAGCCTTGTAGTATAGTTTGAAGCCAGGGATTGTGATGTCCCCAACTTTGTTCTTTTTGCTTATAATTACTTTAGCTATTCAGGCACTTTTTTGGTTCCAAATTAATTCTAGAATTTTTTTTTTTTTTTTTTTTTCCTAGTTCAGTGAAAAGTGTTGTTGGTAGTACGAGAGGAATAGCATTGAATCTGTAACTTGGGTTGGGCAGTATGAGCATTTTAATAATACTACAAACCCCAAACTTTGGTAGTGTCAATGTGGTATTGGGCCTGTGGGTGTGCAGAAGACCAGAGTTGAGTTTTGGGAACCTTAGCCTGAATTTCGAAGGATGTATGGAAACGCCTGAATGCCTAGGCAGAAGTATGCTGCAGGAGAAGGGCCCTCATGGAGACCTCTGCTAGGGAAGTATAGAAGGAACATATGGGGTCTGAGCACCCACGCAGAGTCTCCACTGGGGCACTGACTAGTGGAGCTGTGAGAAGAGGGCCATCATTCTCCAGACCCCAGAATGATAGATCTACCAACAGCTCACACCACGCACCTGGAAAAGCTGCAGGCACTCAACGCCAGACTGTGAAAGCAGCCAGAAGGGAGGCTGTACCCTGCAAAGCCACAGGAATGGAGCTTCCCAAAGCCACAGTATCCCACCTCTTGCATCAGTGTGACTTGGATGTGAAACATGGAGTCAAAGGACATCATTTTGAAACTTTAAAGTTTAATGACTGTCCTATTGGATTTCAGACTTGCATGGGGCCTACAGCTCCTTTGGTTTGGTCAATTTCTCCCATCTCCAATGAGCGTATTTACCCAGTGCCTGCACTCCCATTATATCTAGGAAATAACTAACTTGCTTTTGATGTTACAGGCTCATAGGTGGAAAGCACTTGCCTTTTCTCAGATGAGATTTTGAATCTGAACTTTTGTGTTAATGCTGAAATCAGTTAAGACTTTGGGGGACTCTTGGAAAGGCATAACTGTGTTTTGAAATGTGAGAACATGAGATTTTGGAGGGGCCATGGTCAGAATAATATAGTTTGACTTTGTAACTCTACCCCAAATCTCATCTTGAATTGTAATCCTAATTGTAAGCCCCATGTGTTGGGTGAAAGATGTCATGGGAGGTGATTAGGTCATGGGGATCATACTGTTCTTGTGATAGTGAGTTCTTATAAGATCTGAAGGTTTTATAAGGAGTTTTTCCCCACCTTTGCATTTCTCTCTCCTGCTGCTGTATCAAGAAGCATGTATTTGCTGTCTCTTCTATCATGAGTGTAAGTTTCCTGGAGCATCCCCAGCCATGCAGAACTGTGAGTCAATTAAACCTCTTTTGATTTGTAATTACCCAGTCTCAGTCAGTTATTTATAGCACAATGAGAACAGACTTATACAGTGACCCACCCCTTTATATTTGTCTGAGTTGATTCAGTGAACCCATCTCCCAGCTCTAAGACTTTTTTCTTCAGCTTAGTCTCTTCTGCTGTTAATAATTCCAGTTATGCAAAGATATGCTCATAGTGAGTTTCTCAACTCTTAGATGAGTTTAGGTCTTTTTTTTTTTTTTTTTTTTTAGATGGAGTCTTGCTCTGTCACCAAGGCACCAAGGCTGGAATGTACTGGTGTTATCTTGGCTCACTGAAACCTCTGAATTCAAGCCATTCTCCTGCCTCAGTCACGTGAGTAGCTGTAACTACAGGTGTGTGCCACCATGCCTGGCTAAGTTTTGTATTTTCAGCAGAGATGGGATTTCATCATGTTGGCCAGCCTGGTCTCGAACTCCTGACCTCAGGTAACCTGGTCGCCTCGGCCTCCCAAATTGCTGGGATTACAGGTGTGAAACACTGTGGCTGGCAAGAGTTTGAGTCTTTTAAAACAATGGCTATTTCATCTCTTAGCTCTTGTTTCTTTTTAATTGATTCCTTAGATTCTTTGAATGGGCTTTTAACTGTCTCCTGAATCTCAGTAATCTTCATTGCCACCAAGCTTCTGAATTCTGTGGCTATTATTTCAGTCTTTTCAGTCTGGTTAACAACTGTTGCTGGGGAGCTAGTGTAGTCATCTGAAGGTAAGAAGACACTCTGGGTTATCGAATTGCCAGAGTATTTATGCTGGTTCTTTCTCATCTCTGTGGGCTAATGTTCCTTTAATCTTTGAAGTTTTGTTGTTGCTGTCATCTTTTTGCTTTTTTTTTGTTTTTGTTTTTTTTGGATGGGGCTTTTTGCTTTTATATACTTTGATGTCCTGAAGGGTTTAATGTGCTATAAGTTGCATTTAATTGACTGGCTTCATTTCTGGATGATTTCAGGTAGCCAAGGCTCAGCTCTGCCCTCTTGGGATGTGTGCTCTAACACTGGTTGGATTGAGACCCGGCCCACAGCTTTGTTATCTGCCCCCTCAAGATGAAGTACCTGCTGCACCGGCAGGGCCACAGCATTCTCAGTCCACTGGCAACGACAGTCCAATGGCGGATGCCAGCAAAAGTACTTAATTGGAGCATTTGCTGTGGGGGTCCATGCTTGCGCACATGTGCACCAGCTGCAGCAGGGGTGCATTGTGGCATGTTATACTCATACTCACCCTGGCAGTGGTAGGTTGGCAGGGTTTGCACACACACACCAGTGGGGCCCATGCAGTTGCAGTGAGGTCTTTGCATATGTGCACACTGGAGAAACAGTGAGTGGAGACTGTGCACAGTGCATGCTGGCAATACATTGAGGCGGGACTATAAGTAGGTCTGCACTGTTGGAGACATATTTGCGGAAGCTCTCCAACGAAAGCAGAGTAGAGTGTGCTGCTATGGTGATGCCCACTGATAAGCACCCTGGTTGGGAATGCAAAGCTGCCCTCTAAGAGGGTATGGCCATCCGGGGACCCTAGGAGAGGCCAGTCGATAGGAGAGCATCAGAGCATCTAATCACACTGGCACATCCCATGGGCAAGACAGCCCTTCCCTGTCCAGGTCTGAAAATCAATAATGATCAAAGTCACTCAGAGGCATGTGGTAAGCCTTAGGAAATGGGTGTCCCTGGCTATGCTTCACTGCAACCATTCTCATGTCAGACTATATGGGCCCTACATATGCTGGAATCCTGTTTTTGCTACTTCTCCAAGCAACTCTCCCTGCTAGCTCGAATGTCCATGGGGATTGTAAAGTCTCCTAAAGCTAGGATTCTGGAGATCTTTGGAAAGAGTAAGCCATGCCATCCTGTTTGACTCACCCCTTCCCTCACCTCTCAGGGTCAGGAATGAGTCCTGGTGCTCCGCAACCCCATGCTGGGTTCCCAGATTTCTGATCCCTAAGCCCAGTGTCTCCATCCTCTCTCCTTCCACTCTCAATGCCTTCCTTCTGAAGATCTGCTCAGAGCGTGCTGGTTCTCTTGATGGCCGGCTCTTTCAGTGGAAGATCTTCCTGGCTGCGTCTTGATGGCCATTTTGGCTCTTCTGTCTTTTAGGATTTCCTTGGGGAGTATCAGGTGTTCATAAATTAAGGATTTATATGTTGGGTTTAAAAATCAAGATTGTAAATTCAGATCTCTTTAGTGTTATGAAAGGAAGTAAATTATAAAATGTATTTAGGTTACTATGCTGCTCTTAATTAGTAGTCCAGCTGCCACATTTTAAAGTGTCTTTTTTTTTTTTTTTTCTATGGTTGTTTTAAGGATTTCTCTTTCTCTGTCTCTCTTTGTCTTTCCGGCTCTCATTTTCTCTCTTTCTCTCACATCAGATATATTTTTAATTACTAATTCAGTGCTTATTTTTCCCTTGAAATGTACTGTGTTTCTTGAATGGACACATTTATCTTTCATCATTTTGGAAAGTTTAAAACCATTAAGTATTCACATATTTATTTGCCCCATTTATTTTATGCTAGTTCTCTATTTAAATATATCACCTCACACAAGTCATTATTTGTGATAACCACTCTTCTACATTTCCATCTTTTCATCTCACTGTATGGAACTGTGCTCATTTGCTTTTCTGATTTAGCTTCCAGTGATCTAGTTCTTTTGCTGTGTCCAAAATATTATCATAGTCATGCTCCTAATGTTTAATTTTAGTCATAATCTCATTTATTCTTTAAAATTTGTTATTAGTTTCATGTTAAAACTGAAAGATTGCATTGTATTGTTTACATTTGGTAGATATTTCCAAATTTATTTTCTTAAAACAATACAAATACATGTTTTACAATGTGTCTGTAATAATACTAGATCTGCAATTTTGTGACTTTATTCTGTTATTTTTCCTGCTACTTATTTCAGATGTGTCTTGTTTCCTTTCATTCTTTATTAACTTTGAAAGTATGATGCTCACTGCTTCTGCCAAAATTATTTGGAAGGATTCCTCAAATCCTGGAATGATGACTTCCTATATAGAATCATTTTCTTTATCTTTACTAGGTATCTCTGCAGATTACTTTTAGAACAATATAAATTAAATTAGTAACTTCCTGCTCTGACAGCCAGCCTGTGGACTATCCCTCAAAATCACAACTTTTCTCATTTCTACTACTTAACCTGGTTTATTCATTTTCAGGATAGCAATCCGCACATTTTTCTGGAAGTGGAGGGACAAGGGTCAGTAATCATTTGGTTTAAACATACCCTGATATTGCAGGCCTTTGAAACAATAGCACAGGTTTTAGGAAGTGGATCTCCAAGAAAACTTTCAATTTTTGCCTGACATTTCTACTGCTGCTTTCTCACTTATTCACCATTGAGTTTCTTCTGGATCAAACAACCTTCTCAAAATATCAGCTACTAGAGCTCTAATTAATTCTCATACAATTTTTATTTATTTATTTATTTATTTTAGATGGAGTCTCGCTCTGTTGACCAGGCTGGAGTGCATTGGCAGGATCTTGGCTCACCACATCCTCTACCTCCTGGGTTCAAGCTATTCTCCTGCCTCAACCTCCCAAGTAGCTGGGACTACAGGCGTGCACCACCATGCCCAGCAAATTTTTGTATTTTTAGTAGACATGAGGTTTCACTATGTTGGACAGGCTGGTCTCAAACTTCTGACCTCGTGATCTGCCCACCTCAGTCTCCCAAAGTCATTTTTGACTGAGTAATTCCTTAAATACTTACCATTTTCTTCCTTTAAGAAGATTTTATAAAATATTTATATATCTATTAATATTATTTGCCTTTACCTGACAGAAGTAGATATGTATCATTTTCTGATGCAGGTGGAGACTTAATAATTGAGAAAAATAATATAATCTATAAGGCTGTAGTAAAGGTTAAACCAAAAAATCAAGAGTTCGATCACCTCTGTAGATAAAGGGAAGAAATTTATAAAGTTCAACCTTTGCACTACATTTGAAGGAGGTAATTTGGAATCATTTATTTTATAAAGGCTTTGTAATCCAAGAATTAAAAATACTAACTTTTTTCCATTTTAGGTATTCACATAAAAAATCTATTACATACCTTATAAAACTATCAAGTATGTTGAATATTTTTAGCATAGTGGTTTTGTTTATCCTGATTTAATCTGGAATATTAAAAATAAAAATAATGTCAATTTCAGTTAACTGTGCAGGCAAATAATTTTTTTCTTGATAAAATGTATTGTGTTGCTACACACAGACATGGAGCTACAGATTTTCTTCAAGTTATCAAAATGCCAACCACCTTTGTAATGTTAGCAGTCACTGCCAAATCAATTTTCATTATATCTGGGGGAAAAAAATGTCTTCTTAAAAACTGATATAGCCGAAACTGTATGTATGTTGTATTATATCACAAAATACATATAATTATAATGAAGAAAAATTTATTAAGAAAGTTTTCCAAAGCATTTTAGTTAAGATTACATTTAGGTGGGTAAGAAATTTTTCATTTCCAAAAAATCATGAAACAATGGTAAAATGAGTTGCTATTTCACAATATTTGAATTGCAGTAGTATGAAGTGTGCAGCTAAATGCATGCTATTTATGAGGCAATGGTTATGACAAAGGCATAGTGACATAATTGATTTCCCTCTGCACTCTGAGTTTGAGAATAATTAAGTAAATGACATATAAATGAACAAGAAATAATTCCATTGATCATATTAGGCATTATTGTTTAACTATACCAGTGTACTTAATGGAAAAAATGTACGTATCACTATAAATTGTTCTCTCTGCTAGCATATATTTTCATTTTGAAAAGAGAAAGTTAATGTTATTAATCATTTTATTAAATAAAGCAAAGAGATATCAGCCCTAATTATAATAATTCCTTCATGATATGTTTGGATACACCTGTTTATTAAAACAGAGTTCTATATTTGAAAGATACTATATAACATTTTATTTACATGTTTTGGTTGAAGTCTACTGAAAATACACCAGAAAACCTAACCGATACACTTAACATAAGAGAAACATTATCCTACACTGCTTCACTTTTTCAAAGATGTTATTCCTCCTAGCTAATGACTTACTCTAAAAAGATTATTAGAAGTAGCTGAAAAGAAATACTAAGTTTAAACATGTGAAGAGGGCAAGTTTGAACATTTACTGTTTATTGCCTACCTTTGAGCTTTGTTATGCTCTCAAGTGACTCTTAAGAGAATTTCACACTTCGACAATATTCAGAGAAATAAGAGACGTGACATTGTTAAATACCATCAACATGCCTGCTGCTCCATTTTGAAATGCTCCTGAATTCAAAATATCCCAAAACAGTTCAGAATATCTAGCTTCTGATGTCAGGATTTACTCTTAACAGAAATATTTTGAATGAAGAAACACAAATATGTAATGAAGTATCATAGTACCCCTCACTAATTATTAAAGAAAGACTGCCCAAAGACTAGATTTATCTTCTTGCTTGAAAAACAAAATCAAGGAAACACCCACAGAAATACAAGACTGTGGATAGGAGGCAATGAAGTAACTACTGAAAGAAAACAAAGGAGTTAAACCCTGCTACTGCCCTAATTTAGTGGCTATAGAGAATTTCCAGGCAGTGGGGCAGAGAAAATGAGCTCCTAGTGTTGTACAAAGCCAAGAGTTCCAGGAGACTAAGGTAGCTAGAGTTTCTAGATCTGAGAAGCTAAGATTCAAAGAGAGAAATCTCTGATATCTATAGACGTTTTCCTTTCAGGGCTCAGCAGAATACTGATTAGCGTGTACATGTGAGTAATCTGCTCACTGCCAGGGAAATCAGCATCTTCAAAGATTACAAACAAACAAACAATAACAGCAACAAAAACCAGTACCTGACATTCATATATGACTTGGATTATACCTGTATTTGCCAGCCAAATTAAAGAATAAAAGCTCAATTCACAGAGCATTTGGTAAAGTAATTTAAAAGGTCTTGCCTCAGGGGTAGAAATTAATTACATTTAAACTGAGTACTGAGTTGAACCCATCAAAAAATCATACAAGTAGTATCTAAAAGGATCAAGCAGTTTTGAACAAATTAACTGTGTCAGAGAAAAAGCTCATATTTTGTACAGAAACACAAAATATCCAGCACCCACAAAGATAACATTAACAAAAACGTCTATTCTACTAAACTGTAGACAGGTTAAAATTTCTTTAACAGATTCACAGAGACTGGAAGCACAAAGTTTTGTAAGGATTTAGAGCTACGGGAACTCTCATATCTCGATGGCAGAAATGTAAAATGTTTTAAAAACTTCTGAAAACTCTTTGGTAATTTCTTATTTTCTCATAATGTTAAGCATACACCTATACTATGACAAAGAACTCCATTATAAGGTATTTACAGTCCCTCGATCAGAAAAAACATAACCAAAACATAAAGTGTATAAACGTGTATATAGAAACTTTATTTCACATAGTCAAAAATTTGAAACATTCTAAATGTCTATCAAAGAAAAATGGATAAACATTGTCTGACATAATTACACAAGAGAGATTACCTTTCACCAATTAACAATTAATGAGCTTTTGATATGCTGGATGACACAATTAATCTCAAACACATGTTGAACCAAAAGATGCCAGGCATAAGTTAGTGCACACTGTTTTAATTCCAAAAACAGATACAACTAACGTGCAGGTATGAGAAAAGTGATTGCTTCATTAGTGAGAGGTATTAACTGGAAAGAAACATTAGGAAAATTTATTGGGTCATATTTGTGCATTTGAATGTAAGTAGAATTTATTTTTGTAAAAATAAATATATCAGCAGATATTCAACCACCATACATGTACTGTCACATGTAACCTACCAAAGAAAAATATGCTTAAAAATACTTTTACAAAATGACAATTTAAATTAAATAAATGTGCAACTACTTGAAAACCAATTTGCCTGTTTTCTGTAAAATTAATTATTCATCCTCTCAATTTCCCTACAATCGATAGTCACTCCTAGGCACTTATTCAAAGGAAGTAAAAACTCTTGTCCACAGAAAGACTTGAATAAGAATTGTAATAATGAATTAACTTTTAATTACCCAAAATAATAAAACTTGTATGCAAAAACAAATAGAAAAAATCTGGTATATTAATATAAGAAAATACCACCTACTCATTGAAAGAGAAAAACTATTTATATATGCAACAGCATTTATGAATATCAAAAACATTTTTTTAACTAATCTGTACACAAAAGTATGTGTTGTATGGTTCCATTCATATGAATTTCTAGAAGACAAAAACTAATCAATTGTAAACAGAATAGGTGTTGCCTTGGGAATGGAGATACAGTTAAATGAGAAAGAACATGAGGGAACTTTGTGATATGATGGTTACTACAACATAATAATAAGTATAACTATATTTTAATTACATATGTATATGCATTTGTCAAAACATAAATATTACATTTGTTCACCGATTTTATGTAAATTTTATATAAAAATAAACAAAACAGAAAAAAATCACAGTCTTTTTAGGAGTATGATCAAAGTTAATTACAGATTGTTTATATGTGAATGAACACATAAAAAATATGTATGTGCTTAGCTCTCCAAAACATTCAAGTGTCCACTTGTAAAAGATACCATTAATAATTATTCATTTAACATATTCATATGAATCAAATGTTTAAATATTTAAAACAAATATTACCCACACTTGGGTAAATTGAAAAGTTTAAGTTAATATCAAATTGAGAGTTCTTTCCTCATTCGGTTGATTCATTAATAATTATAATCAGCAAAAAAATTTGCATATGTTACATTTGGTTATACAGATACATTTGTAACATATAATTACAGTATTGGGTAATGACTGATAAAGTTGTATTTTATCAATACAGCTTTCTCAGTATGTGGTATATAAGTAAAAAAAAAAAAAAATGCTAATTAATGAGATATTCTGTCCCTGGAAGAATATGGAAAACAGAAATATTTTGTAGCATCAAATTTTAGACAAAAGCAAAGGTTTACATTTAACACCAACATCAATAATAGAGTCAGAATTGATATCAAATTTGAGGAATATTTTTACCAAAAGTAAGTCTTTCATAATTAATATGAATTGATTTCTGTGAAACTATCATATTTAACCATATGGGCAGTAATATAATGTAAATTATATGTAAATATATATTTTAAAGTTGAGGACACTTAAATAAAACATGTAAATTATTTTAACTACTTGGCAATCTATTATATACAAAGTATTTAAATATATTTTAAACATATTTAACTAATTTTTTGAGTGATTTGGGCAAAATTCTGTTTTAGTCCATATGTAAACATGCATATATTTGAGTTACTGAAAATACAAACATTTAAGTTGTTTACTCTTAGCATATTAATACGTCCTGTATTCATTACAATATTAATTGCATTAAATTCAGCTACTATGAATAAATAATCTATCACATATACGTTTTAAAGGTAGAAGCATTTCAGTTTTATACAAGGTTGTCTTTTTGAGCTGACACAGGTTTCCAAGATTTGAGACAATATCAGATTTATCAAAAATGATATGAGATGGCAACTCCCCACATCACTTTGATGGCATATATCTGCATGGGTGGACTTGACTTTACTTGTTTCAACAGCACATGGGAGTGCAGTTTGCCCCCCATGAGCCCCAGTGAAAATCCTTGCAGATGAATCCTTGTTGGGAACAAAGTCATCAAGCCCTACCTGCACCAGTGCTCTGCCCTTGTGCTGTGCTGCACAGAGAGCAGGGGATCCTCCCACAACCTGAGCAATTACTCCTGCTTGCAGGCCACAGATAAGGCACCAAGACCTGAACTGGCCAGCACCCAACCCCAAGCCATCACCACCTACAGTGCAGCTGTGCATACTGTCTCCAGCAGAGGACCTTTGCTCCCCCACAGCCTCCTTGCCTCCACTACTGTGGTGAACACCTGCAGGGAGGCAGATACCCCTATATCCCCTGGTACTTTATTGCAGGTACTGCAGTTTGGTATCCCCAGCATAGTGGACTCCAAATCTCGAGGAGCCAGAGTATAAGAGATCAGTCAGGGTGTTGTGGGAATCAGGAGACTAGAGAGACAGGTAGGTGAAATAGGAAGATTTTCACTGAGTGCACTCACACACAGTGGATTAATATCCAAAAACTGTACCCTGAACAGAAACAGCACTTGCTTTTTATACACACTTCTAAAAGGGGAAGGGTTAATTTGAAACAAGCTTACAGTGGTGCAAAGTATAGCGGCACAAAAGCAAGGATACAGAAGCAGAATGAAGGCAGTTAATCATACTATGACAAGTTCACAACTTAGGCTTACGTATGACTCTTGTTATGCAGCCCAGTTGGCTATTATCTAGGCTTGCTCCAAAGCCTCCAAATGACTTTGCATAGGCTTATCTCATAACCTTCGCTATGGCATCTAGGTGGCTGTAATCCAGGCCTGCTCAGGTGTCTCATGACCTTCACTGTGCCGCTTAGATGAATAATAGAATCATAAGAGAAAGGAAATTTTTCTTCTCCCTATGTTGAAGGAGTGCTGGGAGACTCTTCAGAGCACATTTTTTGAGTCCCGACTTCTTAGATAATGTTATCAAGACTTTGCCTGGGTCTGGGCTTTGCCTGTTACTGCCTTTGGGATGAGTCAGACTAATACAGAAAGATTGTTCCTTTCTCTTTTTAATTTTATTTTTCTTTCTTTAATTTCTCACCTCAAGGGTGGAGGGAGAAGATGTAAGAAATGTTATAAGAAAGGATGCAAACCTTCTTGGAAGGCCTAAAAGCTTTGGAAAATAATGTAGCTGAAGGCAGCTAAATTCTCTTAAGGGCAAAGGTTAGATAACAAGGGAATGTAAAGAAACTTAGCTAGATAAAGTGGTTTACTTATGTCTCCGGAAACCAACCTTTGATCATTCATGTGCAGGACTGCGCTCTACTCGGGGTCAACAATATTAATTACCCACAAATTGTGTTTGCTCCAGGCCTTTGTCTTTAAATCCATACTAAATTAATACAAATATCTCTGGCTTAGCAGGTCTGCACTCTCATTGGTGGTGCTAAGCAGTGCAGTCCCCTAGCTTCATTCTCAGGCAAAATACCTGTGTCTGCATAGTTTTTTCATTTGTCGTTCTGCCAGAGTCTGCAGGATGGACCCAACACAAGAGAACAAAGCTGCGGCCGAATACAAGTCCCCCAGAGTTAGAGCACACAGTCTAGAAGTTGGGAGTTGAGTTTTGGTGCCATAAAAATCTCCCAGAAATGAAGCCAGTCAGCTGAATCTACCTTAAAACACAATCAAATCTTTGACATCCTCGAATAGGATGAAAGAAAACAAAATACCATCCAAAGGTAAGCAATCTCAAAGACTAAAGTTAGGTAAGTGCACAAAGATGAGAAAGAATCAGCACAAGAATACTGAAAACTCAAAAAGTCAGAGTACCTTCCTACCTCCAAATGACTGCATCACCTCTCCAGCCAGGATTCAGAATAGGGCTGATGCTGAAATGACAGAAATAGCATTCAGAATATAAACAGTAATGAAGTTCATTGAGCTATAGGAGTATGATGTAAACTAATACAAGAGAACTAAAAATCACAATAAAACATTGCATGACCTGACAGACAAAACAGCCTGTATAGAGAAGAACATAACCAACCTGATAGAGCTGAAAAACACTACAAGAATTTCACAAGTGTTAATAGCAGAATAGAATTAATACTAATTCACAAGTATTAATAGCAGAATAGACCAAGTGTAGGAAACAATCTAAGAGCTTAAAAAATGGCTTTCTCAAATAAGACAGGCAGATAAGAATAGAAAAAAAGAATGAAAAGGAATGAACAAAACATCTGAGAAATATAGGATTACATAGAGACTTAATCTACAACTGGTGTACCTAAAAGGGGTAGAGAAAATGGAGCCAACTTAGAAAACATATCAAGATATCATCCATGAGAACTTCCTTAACCTAAATAGGGAGGTCAACATACAAATTCAAGAAATATGGGGAACTTCAGTAAGATACTCCACAAAAAGATCATCTTGAAGACAAATAATCATCAGAGTCTCCAAGGTCAAAACAATAGAAAACATGTTAAAGACAGTGTATTAGTCTGTTTTCAAACTGCTGATAAAGACATACCCGAGACTGAGTAAATTACAAAGGAAAATAAATTTAATGAACTCGCAGTTCCACATGACTGAGGAGACCTCACAATCATGGTGGAAGGTGAAAGTCTTGTCTTACATTGCAGCAGACAAGAGAAAGAATGAGAACCGAGCAAAAGCAGAAACCCCTTATAAAACCATCACATTGTGTGAGACTTATTCACTACCATGAGGACAATATAGGGGATACTGACTCCATGATTGAATTATCTCCAGTTGAGTCCCTCCACAACATGTGGCAATTATGGGAGCTACAATTCAAAATGAGATTTGGGTGGGGACACAGAGCCAAACCATATTATTTTGCCCCTGGGCCCTCCCAAATGTCTTATCCTCAAATTTCAAAATCAATCATACCTTCCTAACAGTTCGTCAAGTCTTAACTCATTTCAGTGTTAACTCAAACATCCACAGTCCAAAGTCTCATCTGAGACAAGTTCCTTCCACCTATGAGCCTGTAAAATCAAAAGAAAGTTAGCTACTGTCTTGATACAATGTGGGTACAGGCATTGGGTAACTATACCCATTCCAAACAGGGCAAATTGGCCAAAACAAAGGGGTTACAGGCCCCATGGAAGTTCAAAATCCAGCAAGGCAGTTGAATCTTAATGCTTCAAAATCATCTCCTTTGACTCCATGTCTAACAGCCAGGTCATGGTGATGCAACAGTTCCCATGGTCTTGGGCAGCTCTGTCTCTGTGGCTTTGCAAGGTACAGTTCCTCTCCTAGCTGCTCTCACAGGCTGGTGTTGAGTATCTGAGGATTTTTAGGTGCATATGTAAGCTGTCAGTGGATTTACCATTCTGGGGTCTGGAAGATGGTGGTCCTCTTCTCACACAGTCAGTGCCCCAGTGGGGACTCTGTGTGGGACTCCAGCCCCACATTTCCCTTCTCCACTTCCCTAGCAGAGGCTCTCCATAAGTACCCGCACTGCCCCACAGCAAACTTCTTCCTGGACATCCAGGTGTTTCCATACATCCTCTGAAATCTAGGCTGAGGCTCCCAAGCCTCGCATCTTGACTTCTGTGCACACGCTGGCTCAACATCACATGGAAGATGCCAAGGCTTGGGGCTTGAAACCTCTGATGTCATGACCCAAGCTGTACCTTGGTCCCTTTTAGTCACAGCTGGAGTGGCTGGGATATAGGGCACTAAGTCTCTAGGTTGCATACAGAGAGGGACCCTGGGATTGTCCCCTAAAAACATTTTTTCCTCCTAGACTTCTGGGCCTGTGAAGGGAGGGGCTGCTGTGAAGACCTAGGACATGGCCTAGGGACATTTTTCCCATTGTTTTCATGATTGAGATTTGGCTTCTCATTACTTATGCACATTTCTGCGGCTGACTTGAATTTCTTCCAGAAAATATTTTGTTTTTTTTTTCTATTGCATTGTGAGACTGAAAATTATATAAATTATATATAATTTAAATAATATGAGCCAATAAATATATAATTATTTGATATTTAAATTATTAAAGATAAATATTAATTATAACTATTTTATCAAAATTTTAAATATGAAAATATATGTAAAATACAATTGTTGATAAATAAGATGAGTGTTTTATTTGTGATTTTCTCAAAACATGAATAAAAATATCCTTTCTTTTTTGAGTCCTGGATTTTTCTTCAATTTGAAAAAATATTGGAATTATTAACTCTGCACCAAAGCTAAATAACTGATTAAGGACACATGATGAACCTATTTGCATAAATGTGTAAATGTTATTAAAAGCAGTGAAAAAGTTAATGAAGATATTTAATTAACCTGAAGAGTCCACTTACTGGATAATTCAATGTCATTAATTAGGTGACTCATTATAAAGCAGAGGCTTTCCATTTTTTGAGAGTGGCTAGAAAGAAACAAGTTTATGTTTACAACATGACTGTGCTAAGAAACCTGAATATTATTTCATTATGGTTTATCACGCTAATTTGAGAAGAGAAGCAACAAGATAAAAATAAATGACAGTCACTTCTTGGACTGGAAACAAAGAGGTTTAACAAAAGAAAAAATATTCATCACCAACTGCTCAAAAATTGAGACCAAATTTTAAAATAATTTTTGCTTGAGGTCTGATTAAAAATATCATAGTTTCTGTCTTCTGGAAGATTATAGATTTTCAAAACTGCAACCAGTAGGCAGATAAATAAATATAAACTACAATAAATATAATGTAGACATATCTTTACAGAAAACTTTAGATCAAATGTTAGCTTTTTCTATAAAGGGTCATATTGTAAGAATGTTAGACTTTGACAATCATACAGTTTCTGTTGCAGCCACTGAACTGTGACATAATAGCCTGGAAACATCTATAGACCACATGTAAGTGAATGATCTTATGTCCAAAAGAAACCTTTTTATTTATGAAAACACTACAGTTTTTACTTTATGCAATTGTTATATGACACAAAACGTTATTTAAAAACAAAAATTATTTCACTCATTTAAATCTCTAAAAACCATTATTACCTTGCAGGCTGTACCGAAACCATAGGCCACAGGCTGCCGATGATCACACTGCATAAACAAAATTGTGATATCTGTACAGACTTCACACAGAAAAGAGAGTTTGAAACTAGAATATCAATTACAACTGGAGAGTTAAGTGAAAAGTCTTATTAGTTAGATAGAGTGGGTTTTGCAAGACACTCTGGTGACAAGTACAGAATTTGGGGTAATTGCAGTAATTATGTGGGCTTAAATATATATGTGTGGGTGGAAGAGGGAGATGTCAAGTGATGAGAGTAGAGATGAGTTTAGGATAAATTACAAATGTCTTAAGGCCATCCAAAGTGTTTATAATTTATTCTAATGGAAGTGACAAGACATTAATGAGATTTAAAAAAGGGACTACAAGAAACAGATTACAATAGATAAACAAGACTGTAAGCAGAGAGCTTCTTAATTCCATGGTTCATTGGCAAGTCCAAGAAGAAACTTAAGGTGACCTGAACTATAGCAATGCCAGCGGATTCACTTATAAGTACAGCTTTGAGTTGACTAATGATGAGAATTCATTTGGAGAAATGTGTTCCCTAGGTGAACATCATAGTGTCCTTTTACAAACCTAGATGGTGTGGCCTACTACACACTTCGGCAATAAGGTAGAGCTTATTGATTTTAGGCTACAAGCCCTTAAGTCATGTTACTATATTAAATAATGTAGCCAATGGAAACACAATGATAAACATCTGTATATCTAAACATAGAAAAGATACAGTAAAAAGATATGGTGTAAAACAAAGAATTGTACACCTGTATAGGACAGTTACTATAAATGGCACTTACAGGCCCAGAAGTTGCACTGGGTGAGTCAATGAGTGAATGGTGAGTGGAAGCAAAGTCCTTAGACATTACCGAACACTACTGTAGACTTAATAAACACTGTATACTTAGGCTACATTACATTTCTAAAAACTATTTTTTCTCTAATAATAAAATAACCTTAACTTACTGTATCCTTTTTACTTTATAATTTTGACTCTTGTAATAACACTTAAAAAATAAACACATTGAACATCTGTACCAAAAATATTTTTTTCTTTATTCCCTTATTATATAAGCTTTTTTCTATTTAAAGTTTTTAAATATATATCATTTACTTTTAAAACATTTTATAGATAAAACATAAACACACACAGTAGCCTAGGCCTACATAGGGTCAGGATTATCAATATTACTGTCTTCTGCCTTCATATCTTGCCCCATTTGAAGGTCTTCCAGGGTGTGGAACTTTCATCTTCTATGATAACAATGCTTCCTTATGGGATACCTCCTCAAAGACCTGTCTGAGGCTGTTTAATGGTTATCTCTTTCTCTCTCTCTTCTCTCCATATATATGTGTACATATATGTATGTGTGTGTGTGTGTGTATATATATATGAATTGTTTGGCTCATTATATCTTATGGGACTACTGTTCTGTATGTAGTTCATCATTGACCAAAATGTTGTTATTAGGCAGGGCATAACTGTATATTATTTTTATTCACCACTGAATGGCAATATTAAATATGTTACAAGAATGGTTTGGATATTAAATACTTATTATTATTATTATTATTATTATTATTATTATTATTATTACCGAGATGGGGTCTTGCTCTGTCATCCAGGCTGTAGTGAAATGGCACTATCCTGGCTCACTGCAACCTCCACCTCCTGGGTTCAAGTGATTCTCCTGCCTCAGCCTCCCGAGTAGCTAGGACTACAGGTGCATGCCACCACACCCAGCTAATTTTTGAATTTTTTGCAGAGATGGGATTTCACCATGTTGGCCAGGCTGGTCTCAAACTCCTGACCTAAGTTGATCCATCCCCCTTGGCCTCCTAAATTGTTGGGATTACAGGTGACCACTCCCAGACTTAATTCCTTATTATGAAGACATATAATTCAATAACAAAAGAGGTAAAAATTTCTAGAATCCTATGTACTTTCCAGAATACTGTCAAGAGCTAAGCTGCCATGGAGTTGAAATAGCTAATTAAAACAATAAGCCGGAGGGTGGAGCAAGATGGCTGAATAGAAACAGCTCCAGTCTCCAGCTCCCAGTGCAATCGACACAGAAGACAGGTGATTTCTGCATTTTCAACTGAGGTACTGGGTTCATTTCATTAGGGAGTGCCAGACAGTCGGTGCTGGTCAGCTGCTGCAGCCCGACCAGTGAAAGCTGAAGCAGGGCGAGGCATTGCCTCACCTGAGAAAGGCAAGGGGGAAGGGAATCCCGTTTCCTAGCCAGGGGAACTGAGAAACACAACACCTGGAAAATCAGGTAACTTCCACCCCAATACTGCGCTTTACCAAGGGTCTTAGCAAACAGCACACCAGGAGATTATATCCCACACCTGGCCGGGAGGGTCCCACGCCCGCGGAGCCTCCTTCATTGCTAGCACAACAGCAGTCTGTGATCTAACAGCAAGGAAGCAGCGAGACTAGGGCAGGAGCTCCCACCATTGCTGAGGCTTAAGTAGGTAAACAAAGCTGCCGGGAAGCTCAAACTGGGTGGAGCCCACAGCAGCTCAAGAAGGCCTGCCTGTCTCTGTAGACTCCACCTCTGGGGACAGGGCACAGCTAAACAAACACAAAAGCAGCAGAAAACTCTGCAGATGCAAAGGACTCTGTCTGACAGCTTTGAAGAGAGCAGTGGATCTCCCAACACGGAGGATGAGATCTGAGAATGGACAAACTGCCTGCTCAAGTGGGTCCCTGAACCCTGAGTAGCCTAACTGGCAGACATCCCCCACTAGGGGCAGACCAACACCCCACACCTTACACAGAGGGGTATACCCCTGAGACAAGGCTTCCAAAGCAAGAATCAGACAGGTACACTTGCTGTTCAGCAATATTCTATCTTCTGCAGCCTCCGCTGCTCATACCCAGGCAAAGAGGTCTGGAGTGGACCTCAAGCAATCTCCAACAGACCTACAGCTGAAGGTCCTGACTGTCAGAAGGAAAACTAACAAACAGGAAAGACACCCACACCAAAACCCCATCACTACGTCACCATCATCAAAGACCAAAGGCAGATAAAACCACAAAGATGGGGAAAAAGCAGGGCAGAAAAGTTGGATATTCAAAAAAGAAGAGCGCATCTCCCCCTCCAAAGGAACGCAGCTCATCACCAGCAACGGATCAAAGCTCGATGGAGAATGACTTTGACGAGTTGAGAGAAGAAGGCTTCAGTCCATCAAACTTCTCAAAGCTAAAGGAAGAATTATGTACCCAGCACAAAGAAACTAAAAATCTTGAAAAAAGAATGGAAGAATGGATAACTAGAATAATCAATGTGGAGAAGGCCATAAACGAACTGACAGAGATAAAAACCGTGACACAAGAAATACATGACAAATGCACAAGCTTCAGTGACCGACTTGATCAACTGGAAGAAAGAATATCAGTGATTGAGGATCAAATGAATGAAATGAAGTCAGAAGAGAAGTCTAAAGAAAAAAGAGGAAAAAGAAATGAACAAAGCCTTCAAGAAGTATGGGATTATGTGAAAAGACCAAATCTACATCTGATTGGTGTGCCTGAAAGTGGGGGGGGAAATGGAACCCAGTTGGAAAACACTCTTCAGGATATCATCCAGGAGAACTTCCCCAACCTAGTAAGGCAGGCCAACATTCAAATTCAAGAAATACAGAGAACACCACAAAGATACTCCTCGAGAAGAGCAACTCCAAGACACATAATTGCCAGATTCACCAAAGTTGAAATGAAGGAAAAACTATTAAGGACAGCCAGAGAGAAAGGCCGAGTAACCCACAAAGGGAAGCCCATCAGACTAACAGCAGATCTCTCGGCAGAAACTCTACAAGCCAGAAGAGAGTGGGGGCCGATATTCAACATTCTTAAAGAAAAGAATTTTAAACCCAGAATTTCATATCCAGCCAAACTAGGTTTCATAAGTGAAGGAGAAATAAAATCCTTTACAGATAAGCAAATGCTTAGAGATTTTATCACCACCAGGCCTGCCTTGCGAGAGACCCTGAAGGAAGCCCTAAACATGGAAAGGAACAACCAGTACCAGCCATTGCAAAAGCATGCTAAAATGTAAAGACCATCGAGGCTAGGAAGAAACTGCATCAACTAACGAGCAAAATAACCAGTTAATATCATAATGATAAGATCAAGTTCACACATAACAATATTAACCTTAAATGTAAATGGACTAAATGGTCCAATTAAAAGACACAGACTGGCAAACTGGATAAAGAGTAAAGACCCATCAGTTTGCTGTATTCAGGAGACCCATCTCACATGCAGAGACACACATAGGCTCAAAATAAAGAGATAGAGGAAGATCTACCAAGCAAATGGACAACAAAAAAATGCAGGAGTTGCAATCTTAGTCTCTGATAAAACAGACTTTAAATCATCAAAGATCAAAAGAGACAAAGAAGGCCATTACATAATGGTAAAGGGATCAATTCAACAGGAAGAGCTAACTATCCTAAATGTATATGCACCCAATACAGGAGCACTCAGATTCATAAAGCAAGTCCTTAGAGACTTACAAAGAGACTTAGACTCCCATACAATAATAATGGGAGACTTCAACACCCCACTGTCAACATTAGACAGATGAGACAGAAAGTTAACAAGGATATCCAGGAATTGAACTCATCTCTGCCCCAAGCAGACCTAATAGACATCTACAGAACTCTCCACCCCAAAGCAACAGAATATACATTCATCTCAGCACCACATCACACTTACTCCAAAATTGACCACATAATTGGAAGTAAAGCACTCCTCAGCAAATGTACAAGAACAGAAATTATAACAAACTGTCTCTCAGACCACAGTGCAATCTAACTAGCACTCAGGACTAAGAAACTCAATCAAAACTGCTCAACTACATGGAAACTGAACAACCTGCTCCTGAATGACTACTGGGTACATAATGAAATGAAGGCAGAAATAAAGATGTGCTTTGAAACCAACGAGAACAAAGATACAACATACCAGAATCTCTGGGACACATTTAAAGCAGTGTGTAGAGGGAAATTTATAGCACTAAATGCCCACAAGAGAAAGCTGGAAAAATCTAAAATGGACACTCTAACATCACAATTAAAAGAAGTAGAGAAGCAAGAGCAAACACATTCAAAAGCTAGCAGAAGGCAAGAAATAACTAAGATCAGAGCAGAACTGAAGGAAATAGAGATACAAATAACCCTCCAAAAAATCAGTGAATCCAGGAGTTGGTTTTTTGAAAAGATCAAAAAAAAATGATAGACCACTAGCAAGACTAATAAAGAATAAAAGAGAGAAGAATCAAATAGATGCAATAAAAAATGATAAAGGGGATATCACCACTGACCCCACAGAAATACAAACTACCATCAGAGAATACTATAAACAACTCTATGCAAATAAACTAGAAAATCTAGAAGAAATGGATAATTTCCTGGACACTTACACTCTCCCAAGACTAAACCAGGAAGAAGTTGAATCCCTGAATAGACCAATAGCAGACTCTGAACTTGAGGCAATAATTAATAGCCTACCCACCAAAAAAAGTCCAGGACCAGATGGATTCACAGCTGAATTCTACCAGAGGTACAAGGAGGAGCTGATACCATTCCTTCTAAAACTATTCCAATTAATAGAAAAAGAGGGAATCCTCCCTAACTCATTTTATGAGGCCAACATCATCCGGATACCAAAGCCTGGCAGAGACACAACAAGAAAAGGTAATTTTAGACCAATATCCCTGATGAACATCAATGCAAAAATCCTCAATAAAATACTGGAAAACTGAATCCAGCAGCACATCAAAAAGCTTATCCACCATGATCAAGTGGGCTTCATCCCTGGGATGCAAGACTGGTTCAACATACACAAATCAATAAATGTAATCCAGCATATAAGCAGAACCAAAGACAAAAGCACATCATCTCAATAGATGCAGAAAAGACCTTTGACAAAATTCAACAGCCCTTCATGCTAAAAACTCACAATAAATTCGGGATTGATGGAATGTATCTTAGAATAATAAGATCTATTTATGACAAACCCACAGCCAATATCATACTGAATGGGCAAAAACTAGAAGCATTCCCTTTGAAAACTGGCACAAGACAGGGATGCCCTCTCTCACCACTCCTATTCAACATAGTGTTAGAAGTTCTGGCTAGGGCAATCAAGCAAGAGAAAGAAATCAAGGGTATTCAGTTAGGAAAAGAAGAAGTCAAATTGTCCCTGTTTGCAGGTGACATGATTGCACATTTTGAAAACCTCATCATCTCAGCCCAAAATCTCCTTAAGCTGATAAGCAACTTCAGCACAGTCTCAGTATACAAAATTAATGTGCAAAAATCACAAGCATTCTTGTAAACCAGTAACAGACAAACAGAGAGCCAAATTATGAATGAACTTCCATTCACAATTGCTTCAAAGAGAATAAAATACCTAGGAATCCAACCTACAAGGGATGTAAAGGACCTTTTCAAAGAGAACTACAAACCACTGCTCAGTGAAATAAAAGAGGACACAAACAAATGGAAGAACATACCATGCTCATGGACAGGAAGAATCAATATCATGAAATTTATAGATTCAATGCTATCCCCATCAAGCTACCAATGAGTTTCTTCATCGAATTGGAAAAAAACTGCTTTAAAGTTCATATGGAACCAAAAAAGAGCCCACATTGCCAAGACAATCCTAAGTCAAAAGAATAAAGCTGGAGGCATCATGCTACCTGACTTCAAACTATACTACAAGGCTACAGTAACCAAAACAGCATGGTATTGGTACCAAAAGAGAGCTATAGACCAATGGAAGAGAATAGAGTCCTCAGAAATAATACCACACATCTACATCCACCCGATCTTTGACAAACCTGAGAAAAACAAGAAATGGGGAAAAGATTCCCTATTAATAAATGGTGCTGGGAAAATTGGCTAGCCATAAATAGAAAGCTGAAACTGGATCCTTCCCTTACTCCTTATATGAAAATTAATTCAACATTGATTAGAGACTTAAATGTTAGACCTAATACCAGAAAAACCCTAGAAGTAAACCTAGGTAATACCATTCAGGACATAGGCATGGGCAAGGACTTCATGTCTAAAACACCAAAAGCAATGGCAACAAAAGCCAAAATTGACAAATGGGATCTAATTAAACTAAAGAACTTCTGCACAGCAAAAGAAACTACCATCAGAGTGAACAGGCAACCTACAGAATGGGAGAAAATTTTTGCAATCTACTCATCTGACAAAGGGCTAATATCCAGAACCTACAAGGAACTCAAACAAATTTACAAGAAAAAAACAAACAACCCCATCAAAAAGTGGGCAAGGAATATGAACAGACATTTATCAAAAGAAGACATGCATACAACCATCAGACACATGAGAAAATGCTCGTCATCAGTGGCCATCAGAGAAATGCAAATCAAAACCACAATGAGATACCATCTCACACCAGTTAGAATGGCAATCATTAAAAAGTCAAGAAACAACAGGTGCTGGAGAGAATATGCAGAAATAAGTACTCTTTTACACTGTTGGTAGGATTGTAAACTAGTTCAACCATTATGGAAAACAGTATGGCAATTCCTCAAGGATCTAGAACTAGATGCACCATATGACCCAGCCATCCCATTACTGGGTACATACCCAAAGGATTATAAATCATGCTGCTATAAAGACACATGCACACGTATGTTTATTGCGGCACTATTCACAATAGCAAAGACTTGGAATCAACCCAAATGTCCATCAGTGACAGACTGGATTAAGAAAATGTGGCACATATACACCATGGAATATTATGCAGCCATAAAAAAGGATGAGTTTGTGTCCTTTGTAGGGACATGGATACAGCTGGAAACCATCATTCTCAGCAAACTATTGCAAGAACAGAAAACCAAACATTGCATGTTCTCACTCATAGGTGGGAACTGAACAATGAGATCACTTGGACTCAGGAAGGGGAACATCACACCCCAGGGCCTCTAAAGGGGTGGGGGAGGGGGGAGGGGGATGGATTGCATTGGGAGTTATACCTGATGTAAATGATGAGTTGATGGATGCTGACAAGTTGATGGGTGGGGATGGGAGGGGAGGGGTTTGTGGCATGCTGAGAGTAATGCTTTCACTTAGGCTCAATGAGCTATGCTCTCCATCCTCCTAACAGCCAGAGGACATGATTTGTGCCCTCTCACCCTCCCTCTGCATCCCCTCTGGTGCAGCACACCAACATGGCACAAGTATACACATGTAACAAACCTGTACGTTATGCACATGTGCCCTAGAACTTAAAGTATAATAATATAAATAAATAAATAAATAAATAAATAAATAAATAAATAAAAATAATAAATAAATAAAATAAAACAATAAGCCAAAGTGACAATAACAGTCAAATCTTTACTTACTGAGATAGTTTAAGGAAGACACTAAAGAGGAAAGATCTCTAGCTCCTCCAATTTTCCATTTTTTCCCATGAAACAAACCCAGGTAGATCAGCACAGATGCAGATGTGGGAATTTTCTCAGCAAGGATCTTTTGACCAAGGAACCATGAACAAAAGGCTCCCTTCATCTTATGGACCTGGGTCCTTGGGACAGAAAGAGGAGGAAGGGCTAGGAAAGGAAAAGTACTGAGTTCTGATTCAGAATAGAGAATAATGTTTTCAAGGTTTCCCCTTTCTCCTCTCCCATATCCCTCTCTTCCCATCATAGAGTTCTCTGCAAAGGTTCTCTATTAAGGATCCCTAACAAGGATAGCTCAGATGGGGGTGCCTGAGACTTGAATGGCAGACATGCGCAGGAGGATGGTTAGCTAGCGGGGCATGAGTCCTAGACTGCAGTTCCCATCAGACATTGTAATGTACTGGTTGTTTGCCAATTCTGGTATGGGGAGAATATCTTTCTCTCATAAGGCCTGCCAGGTAAAGCCACTGTAATGGCCTGTGGTTAGGCCTGAAAGATTACACATAGGGTTTTTGCCTGGAGTTGACTCCTCAAATGTCTTTTGGATTTTCTGTCAAGTGGTAAACGTCAATGGAGGATGAAAACAACTCCAATTTGACAAGGCAACTAAGGGAATAGTTCATGAAGAGTGGGCTCTTGCTATGGAAACTTGGATAATTTAGGATATTATAGAGAAGTGTAGAATGAATAATAAAAAATTAATGGTACAAATACCATCCACAGTTCCATGATCAGTTGTAAAATTAAGTGTGTAATACATTCTTGTGTTTTCTTCTCTTCTGCATTGTCATGCATATAATTGTCTTATCTTCCATTTTCCCATCATTTTTAGGGTTGGTTGGTGTGAATAACTTCATAATTTATCATCTTATTTCAGAATATTAAGACATAGTTGAGACTGAATCTGAAGAGGAGTGAATATCATGGATACCTATTTTGGATAGGACCACTGCAATTTAATTTGTACAACTTAATCCAAATATTTGGATTATATTTGGCAGGATCATGTACTTGCTACTGTTACTCTTTTGAAGTTTAAGCTTTAGAAAAGGCAGGTGCATGGATATTGAATAGTCTTAAGCTGGGTCATCAACTATTTCAGACTGGCTTACTCAGGCACATTCCAAAACTTTGGTAGTTTGACTAAGTACTTGCTCAATTTGTAAAAGCTAAAAATGATATCCCCAGGCTTACTTACAATTCAGGTTTTACATTAAACCTATCTTCTTTAAGGAAAAGAGCCTGAGATAGAAGATGCCTTCCTATTTTTTCCCTGACAAATAATGTAACAAAGCCATTTACTTTCCTGTAGCAACAGTCACAAAGGACCAAATGTCCAGTCCTTAGTTCTGTGGCCAATGACATTCTGTTATTCAAATATGAACCATGGCTGAGATCCTATGATCAAGAAGCAAGCAACTGTGACAGAAGTATTTTAATGCTTAGAGAAAAAACACAAATGTAGCAACTCACTGTTAGGTTAGGGTTAGTCTGTAGATACCTGGATTAAGATACTTTAAGCCACTGTGTGGTCCCTGGCTGACCGGAGTGAGTTCATTTATATCTATATCCTCTATTTGGATAATAATGAAAACATAACAGAGGGAGATGGATTCCATAAATATGACTGTTGAAAATGTTATAGCTACAGAGAATCCAAGATGTATGTTTGGTAGTTGGACTCATGTATTGCTTGGATCAAATAAAATATGTGTTAGAGAATGCAACTGTTTATTCACAATATAGGGGCACAGTTAAGGCCCAGATCAGTCAGGAATGTGGCAAAATGTCTCACTCATACATTTCCTGCCATATAAATCAGAAATGTTGTGTAGAGCAGAACTTTTATACAAGCTAAAATAAGTAAACTCAAAACAAAAGATAGTGACAAAAATCTTGAGCAAGAAGAGCTGCATCACAAAAGGAAAGAGGAACAGGAATGACCTGGTATGAAGCTATAAGGTATCCCTGTAAGAGCTATGAATGGAAGCTGCTAGAGTAAGTCTAAGGCCAACAATGTAGAGAGAAACAGATGAAATTTTTCTTTGTATTGTGAAATTAAAATGCAAACATTTGAGCTTCCCAGCTTCCCCATCAAAGTAGAAAAAAAAAAGAAATTTGATTTAGAAATGTGTATCTAGTTTTTATGAAGTATGACAGAAAAAATTATTGTTTCTCAAAGCAGTTTTTCTAAAAGCACATTTGTAAAATGGACAATGTGCCTCAAGTTACAAAAAATTATTTTCTTCTTCTCTATGTAAATATGTTTCCCATGAGTACATTTAATGATGTTTAGACTAACAATTTTGTTTAAATTTTAAGTTTATGAGATAAATATTGAAACTGAGGAAAAAACAACTAGCGAAGTCAGCATAATAGTGCCAGTGGTTGCACAGGAGATCCTGATTCTCCAGCTTCTTAGTCACGGCAAAAGGAGCAACAGTCCCAGCTCTGTCGTTTTTGTGGTGGAGTTCTAGCAGTCATTTAGAAGATCAGTCCAAAACCTGGTCCACCAACTCTCCAATCATGTGTAAGAAACTAATTCTATATATTAAATTTTATTTGCCTATATTACTTAAAGATTTATTCTTATAATCTATAATGGAAAATTGATACATTGAGTATGCTGATGAAAAAGATTAAATTTTCTTAAACAAATGTTCACTCCTAAATGATAAATTCAATTATAGGAACAGATTTAGGTAGGCATAAAAAGAGAAAAGTGAAAATATAATTGAAAAATTGAAGCAGTACCACATGCATTCCAGTTTTACAGAGTGAAAGCATACAATGAATTTTACTAAGAGACAAGAATTTAAAATGCATAATTAATTTAAGAATTAATATTATTTGACACAATTTTGAGCATACTAAAAGGTAACTGGATTTTATAATCTTATTAAAAAGTCATATAACTAAATACAGTGAGTATTATATTTATAAATACTTTAGGACACATTTGAGTATATGCTGTAATGGAAATGTTCTATATTTTAATTTTGGCCACAAAAAAAACCTATGCATTTGCCAAACTCACTAATATGTCTACTTTAAAAATTAATAAATTTTGCATAGGTAAATTATACCTCAGTAAATCTAAGAAAAATACAATGAAAATATGTGTATCAACCACCATTAATTTAATAATTCTAGGGCCAGGCATGATGGCTTATACCTAGCACTTTGGGAGGCTGAGAATACCTTAAATCCAGGAGTTCAAGACCAGAGTGGGTAACAGGGAGATCCTCATCTCTATAGAAATTTAAAAATTTAATTAGCCTATTGTGGTGGCTCACACCTGTAATCCCAGCTACTTGGGAGGCTTGAGCTCAAAATTTTGAGGTTATAGTGAGTTATGATCCAGCTACTGTACTCCAGCCTGGTGACAGAGTGATATTTTCTCTCTATAAAAATATAAATAAAATAAAATCTATGACATTTGACTTATTACGCATTTAATCATCTAATTAGAATACATAATATCCTGATATGACATTTCAATAGACATATTGTTTACTTTAATATTTAATTAGAGTAAATAAAGTCTTGTTTTTCTTTCAATTTGTCATTTACTTTATGATGCTTTGAATACAAAACTAAATGCTGCAGTTGCATACACCATTAAATCATTAGGTTCTAATTTCCTTGATCTATCATGAAAAGGGAATTTCAATTTGAATATCAGGGCATTATTTGCAGAATATTGTTATTCTGTAATATTTAAATATTGTAATCAAGCAAACTCTTAAATGTGACACCTGAAACAATTATAAACAAAGAAAATACTAGCAATACAGCTCACAGATAAAGCTTATTCAGTATAAAGCATGCAAGGAACTTCAGATTCGGATAATATGGCACAGATCCATGTTTTTCCCACCCCTTTTTGTTATGCACAACTATATATTTTGAAAATGACACATGTGACTAACATGAAAAAGCTCTAAGAGATGGAGGTAAACACAAGAAGAGCTAGTTTGATGTGCAAGGAATGGTGAAACAGAACAACAGCAAGGCATCTTGTGTATCCTCACTGGACAGATGAAGGCCTTCAGACTTATTTTTCCTCATCACCCAATCTAGCAACAGAAGGTAGCTCAAGTAAGCTCCTTCCTCCCTTGGATCAATCAGGAGCCGCTAGCTTGAGACACCCACCATCAGCCAGGAGAAGCAGCTAGGAGAAACGCTAAGAGAGGTGCTCTCCTTCCCAGTACAGCTTGAGACTATCTTTTCTACCAGGAAGCACAAAGGCAGGAAAATAGAACCAGGAAGAGGGACCTAGTAGAGAAAGTGGACTGGTCTAAGAAGCTGCTTTGTCCCTACAGGTCTAGAACTCTCTTCCCAATGACCCCAGAGCAGCCAGGGTACATTGGTTGGGGGATTCTACCAAACCCCTCACCACATACCTCAGACACCTGGTAGCCTAACCTGGAGAAACAACTTCCACTGCCATAGGCAGCACTAACAGGGAGCAATAGAATTCCCAGCAGTACCACATTAATCAAAGAGGCTGAAGTCACAATACAAAAGCTCTAAACATTAAGTTAGTATTGAAACTACAGTCAAAAAAATTGGCCAGTGCAGG
This sequence comes from Rhinopithecus roxellana, assembly GCF_007565055.1. Classification (NCBI taxonomy): domain Eukaryota; kingdom Metazoa; phylum Chordata; class Mammalia; order Primates; family Cercopithecidae; genus Rhinopithecus; species Rhinopithecus roxellana. The sequence goes on along the minus strand of NC_044550.1, from coordinate 68,366,446 downwards.
ACAGTTCTCCATGTGACCTTGGATTGACCCAGTTCTCTTTCCTTTCTTCCCTGTAGGTCTTAATAATTGCCGTAGATTGTGTTGGGAATACAATACGGTGAGATAAGGAGGGACTGACTAGACTAGCCTGGGCCTGTTGCTCTTTCCTCTGGAAGCTGGATGTCCTTTAAAGCTTTAAGTCATTATTTCACATTGCCTCTGAGGTATATAATCCTGAACAGGCTGCCTTTAAGAGTCCTGGCTGGGCATGGTGGCTCACATCTGTAATCCCAGCACTTTGGGAGGTCAAGGCGGGTGGATCACCTGAGGTCAGGAGTTCGAGACCAGCCTGGCCAACATAGCGAAACCCCATCTCTACTAACAATACAAAAAAAAATTAGCCAGGTGTGGTGGCAAGCACCTGTAATCCCAGTTACTTGGGAGGTTGAGACATGGGAATCACTTGAACCCAGGAGGTGGAGGTTACAGTGAGCCAAGACTCTACCATCGCACTCCGGTCTGGGCAACAAGAACCAAGCTCCATCTCAAAAAAAAAAAGAGTCCCTCAGCTGTGGTGCAAGTGGGGAATACACAGCTGAGACTCGATTCCTATGCAGCTTTCTTGAGTCTTCAGGGACCAGCTCATCATAGATCACAGCACTCTTTTGTCCTTTACTGCCTACCTGTAAGTCACAAATCTGCTTTGTGTAACTTGTTGCATATGAGTATATTCTGTGTCCTGCGTTCAGACAAGTTGGTAAGCAGCACACAGTAAACCTGATCCACAAAACAGGTGCAACGAGCAGGGTCCCATCTAATATAATCATAGCTTATTTGAGAAGTAGGAGGGGTGATACTTCCTAGTACCCAGCCCAGGGGAAAGATGGCAGCCTAGGGGCATGGGGACTGAATATTTTTGGAGGAAGGAAGGGTGATAAGTGGGACATAGGTCTGCCACTTCCCACAGATGTGAATGAGATGGCTGCATGGATCAAGGCAAACAAAAGACATTGAGGAAATAGAGGAACATAGATCCCTTGGTTGGGGATATTTATTTGATTAACTTGTCATTCATGGGGACAGAGAGTGAGGGAAGTGGGTACTCAACCAGACCCTAAGGCACCTGAGAGAGAAGGAAGAAAGGGATCCTCAGATCTTCCTTGAGGCATCCGAGAAGGAATCAATACAGGTGATAAAGGGCTTCACATAAAGGGAGACTCATTATCTAAAGGACAGATATAGAGAAAGGCCAGGTATGTTTCTTTGACAAAAGGACATTGCAAATCCAATGTCTTGGGCCGAATGGCACAGTCAGAAATGGGACCAAGGTCTAAGGGTCCCCAAATGGAGGCCAAAGGCCTTATGTTTCTGTCAAGATAGGAAGGGAAAAGACAGAAATTCAGACTTTTTTTGTTTTTGTTTTTGATTTTTTTTATACTGGAGTCCACATAATATTTCCAGGTCCTCTTAGGGAGAAAAACTGGTGACATTGGAAGGTTTTAGAATGAATGCATTAACCAGTAGTGCTTTTCTACCATAGTGATATGGCTTTGGTTCATATTGGGTGCCAGTGACCATGGTTCTCACTTATGAGTGTATTATTGGCATTGATCCCCCTACTTCAGGTAGCACAAAAATCACCATTGCCTGAGGGAACATATTCTTCGACAGCTCAGAATTCAAGCCATAACAGTGGGGCATATCCTTCCTGCCACCTAAACTACCCAAGTCCCAATGGATTCTTTAACAAAAACAGTACTACATAGTAAATGGAGAATAGGACATTACTTTATTAATGCAGGACTACAACAAACTATCCCTTCTAAGCAAGGTGTAAGGATCCATTGAATTCTCCTGTGGTGACCTGGGGCCCAGGACTCAGAGACATGCTTACTGACAGCATGGCATTGTCATGCATGCCCATGTGAAGAGACCACCAAACAGGCTTTGTGTGAGCAACAAGGCTGTTTATTTCACCCAGGTGCAGGCAGGCTGAGTCCAAAAAGAGAGTCAGTGAAGGGAGATGGGGTGGGGCCGTTTTATAGGATTTGGGTAAGTAGTGAAAAATTACAGTCAAAGGAGGTTGTTCTCTGGCGGGCAGGGACAGGGGTCACAATGTGTTCGGTGGGGGAGCTTCTGAGCCAGGAGAAGGAATTTCACAAGTTAATGTCATCAGTTAAGGCAGGAACTGGCCATTTTCACTTCTTTTGTGATTCTTCACTTGCTTCCGGCCGTCTGGATGTACACCTGCAGGTCACAGAGGATACGATGGCTTAGCTTGGGCTCACTCAGAGGCCTGATAGGCATGGTTTACTGACAGCTCTGCCAGACCTACAACATGCACTGGACCACCATTCAGCCAGTGGATGGCTATCTTTTGACTGAGATTGGACATGGGCATTCTGCCCAATGAGCCAAATTAAATGCAGTGGTGATGGCCATGCAGGCTACCCCTACCACATATCTTGCTACATTTTCAGGGACTCATGGGCCATTGCCAAAAGCCTAACCATCTGATCCAGACAATGAAAATGGAGGGATTGGACTGTTAGAGGATCTCCATGTGAGGACAAGGACTAAGAAAAACAGCTTGTTGTCTGAAAAAGACAAATATATGTCAATCATATGTGTGCTGAGGCAACCATAGCCACACTAGAGAGGAATTTATGCCATCCTTTTACATAGCCCATGGGATTTTACTTGGACCAAGGAATGTTTTTTGCTACCCAAGCAACTAGAAAATGGGTGCACATTAATGAAAAAAGATGGACTTTTTAAGTACATTGTTATCCTCAGGCCAATAGAGTTATTGAATAATGGAGCTCACGAAGCAACTGAAGAAAGAACATCAAGATGTCCTGCTAGTGAGGGGGTAGCCCATCTGACCAGGGCAATAGGGACACTAAACACTACACACCAATACAAAGGAAACAGCACCACAATGCATATTGAGGGACACTGAGCTTGGTGGGGGTGGAGGTGGACTAGAAAGCCACCTGACTAGGCTGTCCATGCCTGTAAAGTCTCCGTCTGTGTTCTCCACCATTCTTTTTCCTTTTTCCCGATAGAATATGTGTCCTGGGGATGAATTGCCATTCACGCTGCCATAGTACCCGAGAGGGGCCACCCTGTCTCCAATCTGGAGTTTATACTTTCCTTGAGTACCTCCCCTATAAGGGGATTCCGCAGGGGTGGAGGACAGGAGTAAGGAATGACAGACTGCTAGAGTCCCTCTAATGGTGCTGGATACCTCTGGTCCTTCGATTTGGGTGGATGACGTTATGAGATATGCCAACTTTGTACTGGAGTGGATGATTGAGGCAGAAAGGTCTGAGTCAAGCAACAAGGGCAATGGGTGTCTGCAGAAGTAGCTTGGGAGTAAAACAGACAGACCAGGTTGCTACACCAACTCAGTCTAATTCTTATCCAATAGGTAGAGAACATCTGTGACCCTGGAAAGGGTGAGAGGTGGGCACAAATCTGTCAGTCTGCTTTTCCACAAGGATGGGGCATTAGAGGCCTGTGAGCATAATGACTTAGTGGGCTCTTCCAAAGTGTGACCACCATGGGTAACTTGACAAAGTGCTGAATGCTCCATCCACGACCTTGTTCTCTCATCGACTAGAATGATCCTTTTGTCTTGCCAGTCATTAGCTCCAGCACTCCTAATGCCGCAGAGTACAGTAACAGACCTTAAGTCCTAGCTCACTGAGTGAGTACCTAGCACGTGCCACCTAGGAATAATTCAAAGGTGCTGTCTTTTAACTTAAATAACTTTGTGGCAAAATGTCATGACCACAACTAACAAATCTTTGGTGGGCAGGTGTTTTGATGCACCAGTCTCCTTTAATTACAGGGATATGTGTTCATGATGATGAAGAGAACAAGTATCGGAAGAGTGCTAGCCCTCTGCATAGGGGCTTTAGGATTGTATGGGGTAAACTGTATGAGGAAAACTCTGGCAATACTGCCATCAATGAAACTTGGCTAGTGAGTGCCAATACCTTCATCCTCATAAATAGTACTAGCCCAGAGGGCTACATTTTTATCTGTGGGCAATCTGGGGTGACTCAAATGTGGGGTGGGCAAAGTCATGCCTGGAAAACTTACAGATGCTGCAACATTGAGTGTGCTAGGGATGCTCCTAGAATTCACCCCCAAAATGAAGTGCTCCATTGACTCAGGAGCCTAATGCTGTATACCGGACTTACCAAAGACCTTACTGGATGTGTAACTGACTTTGGGTTTATGTCTTTTATGAGATCTTTGGTACCATACATAGGAGTTATTACTCATAAAAAAATGAAAAGAAACCTGTTCCAAACCATGGAAAATATTGCCTCCTCCATTGTCACTGTCTTAGAAGCCAAGGAAACATCTCCAGCCCCACTCAGAAAGTTATTTTAAACAACAATTGTTCCAGACCTTATTTTTTATTTTATTATTTTTTGAGATGGAGTTTCGCTCTTGTTGCTCAGGCTGGAGTGCAGTGGTATGATTTCAGCTCACTGCAACCTCTGCCTCCCAGGTCCAAGCAATTCACTTGCCTCAGTCTCCAGAGTAGCTGGGATTATAGGCATGCACCACCATGCCTGGCTAATTTTGCTTTGCTTGTTTGTTTGTTTGTTTGTTTTTGTAGAGACAGGGTTTCTCCACGTTGCTCTGGCTGGTCTCGAACTCCTGACCTCAGGTGATCCACCCACTTCGGCCTCCCAAAGTGCTGGGATTACAGGCATGAGCCACCGTGACTGCCCCTCCATATTTTCTTTTAGCTCAAATGGGAAAAGTGTATACAATTGCCAACACCTCCTACTGTACTGGGATAAACATCTTAAGTATTGTAGAAACACAGGTAGAGGAGATCCAGAAGTAGACTCATTAGTTACAGACAGCGGGACCACCTGAAGAATCCTTCTTTAACCTCTTTGACAACCTCTTACCTAGATATTTGAGACCCAGGGCTAGATTACTACTGCAGAGAGGTCTTACTGTGCTGCTAGTGGTAGAAGTTCTCCTGGGACTAGTAAAGTGTATTCTGGCTATGACTCAACAATGTTTCTGACACTGACAGTGTCAGCCAAGGTGTTACATTGATCTGACAAGACAAACCTCCACCTCCAGATCTGGAGATTTCAATGGGCATATGAAATATATTAGCTTTTCTAAGGGAAATAGCTTGGTTGGAGAAGGAGACTGCAGGTCAACTTTCCAGGTGGCCTTGGACCGACCCAATTATCCCCTCTTTCTTGCTTGTAGTTGTCAAGAGCAACTGTAGTATATGCTGAGAATGTAATATCCTGAGACAGGAAAGAACTGCCTGAAACAGCCTGGGCCTTGTTACTCTCTCCCTTGACAGAGAGATGTTCTTCCAAACTTTAGGCCACAGTTTCCAATTGGCCCCAAGGTATGTAACCTAGGGCAAGCTGTCTTCTGGGGTCCCTCAACTGTGGTACAAGTGGGGCATGCACAATCACTCCATCCACTTCAGGCACTTCACATGCACTCCATCCACTTCAGCAACTTTGTTGAGCCTTGGGCTACTAGCTCATAATGGACGGGCTCACATAGGTATCTGTTGTCTCTTGCTGTTTGTCTGTAAATGATACATCTGCTTTATGTAATTTGTTGCATATGAGTGTGTTCTGTTTAGCTGAACTCAGATAAGTTAGTAAGTAGTACACAGTGTACCTGCCCCACACCCAGGATGTACATGCTAAAGATAAACAGTGTGACTGCCTGCCAAAAGAAACAGTTTAAATAGAACTCAGAATTGCCTGCCATGATAGACAAAATGTCCAGAATATAATTACAAATCACCAATCATAAAAAGAACCAAGAAAATAACAACTTGAGTGAAAAAAGACAGTTAACTAACACCAACACCAAAATGCATCAGATGTTGGAATCATCTGAATATGATTTTAAAATATCTAGCAAAAATGTTTGAACATCAAATATAATTATCTTAAAATATATAACAAAATAGCAAAATATTAACTAAACTTGAGTTGTAAAGAAAAAGAACCAAACGTAAATTATAAAAGCAAACAAACACAGTAACAGAAGTGAAAAATGTGTTGGATGGAGTCGATAGTATCATTGAGATGCGAGAAGGTAAAATCAGTGAATGTGAGGGCAGAATAGTAGAATTTAACCAATTTGAACAACATAAATAAAACAGACTGATAAATAAAATGAACAGAGGTGTAGGTATGTGTGGGGCAACAACAAAAGATCCAACATTTTGATTATGTGTACCAGAAAAGAAGTAAAATGAGGCTGAAAGAATACTTGAAGAAATAGTGCTTGAAAAAACCTCGAATTTGCAGAAGACACAAATGTATAGATTCAAGAAGCCTAAGATACCCTATACAGAATAAACACATTTCAAGAAACATTTTGATTAAACTTTTAAAAACTAAAGACAAAATATTTTTATTTGGTAGTTTAGAAACATAAATCTATCATTTTAAAATTATAAAAGTCAGAAGTCTTAAATGGTTTACCTTAGGCTAAAATTAAGGTGTCAGCAGCACCGCTTTCCTTCTGGGGACTCTAAAGGAGAATACATGTTCTTGCCTTTTCCAGCTTCTAGGGGCTGTCTTCATTTCTTGTCTCTTGGCCCCTTTCTCCATTCCTTGTCTCTTGGTCCTTTCCTCCAGTACAATTAGCAATGTAGGATCTTTAAATATTTTCTACCACACTCTTCCACATTTAAAGGATCCTTGTGATTAAATTAGGCCTCCCTAGATAATCAAGTATGATCTTATTTTAAGGTCTACTGTTTAGCAAGCTTAATGTCATGTGCAACATTAACACTTTCTTGCATTGTAACATCACATATTCGTATATAACATAGGATATCCTTCCTGACATAGAGAATAGGACAAGGACAGTCTTGTGGTGGGTTGCAGGGGGTGGGGGGGTGATTATTCTTCTTATCACAGTTAGCAAACAAAACTTTTGTGCCATGAAAACATGGAGGAAATAGCCTTATCCTTATTTTTCTTCAGTCTTTCTCATCAAATAGATTTTTAGATCCAAAAGAGAAGACTCAACATTGCTTTTAATTAAGTCTCAAGATGAATGAAGAGGCACTACGAGCTCTGGGCTCTAGGATTGGAGTAGATCTCTCTCCTAAACAATGAGAAAATTTAGGAAAGAGATTTTTAAATTACTCATAGATATCTTTGAGGATTATGGAGAACAGAAAAAGTTTTAGAAGACAAGAAATGGGCAGTGTACTAGGTTTTTAAAGGAAGATAGATCTCATAAACTATAGGTGAATGAGTTTAACATTACTTCTGGAAGTAATTTTAAGAAGCATGAAAACAATAGTTTACAAGCACTTAAAAGAATATTTTGCAATCATGAAACAACATGGGCACACTGAGAACAAATTATATCGGAAAAATGATATTTCTTCCTATTTTTTGAATCTTTATCTTGTCCTTTTATTGTTAGTTGGCATGGAATAATTGTACATATTTACGGAAACAGAGTGATATTTTGATACAGATATACAATGCATAATGATCAAATCAGGGTAATTAGCATTTCAAACACGTCAAAAGTTTATCATACTTTTGTGTTGACAACATTCAAAATCCTCTCTACTAGCTTTTTGAAAATATGCCATAAATTATTATTTCCATACGACTATGCTATAGAGCACTACACAGAACTTATTCCTCCTATGTAGCTATAATTTTGTGTCCATTAACCAACTTCTCTCTATCCTCCCCTCACACATCCTTCCCAACATCTAATAACCACCATTCTACTCTCTAATGAGCTCAAATTTGTTTAGCTCCTGCATATGGGTAAGGACAGATAGTATAAATTTTTCTGTGTCTGACTTATTCCACTTAACATAATATTCTCTAGTCTTATCCATGATTCTGCAAATGAAAGAATTTCATTCTTTTTATGGCAGAATAGTATTCATATATATATGTATATGTATGTGTATATGTATATACCAAATTTTTTATCTATCCATCCATTGATGGACATTTAGCTTTCTATGTCTTGGTTATTGTGAAGACAGCTGCAATAAACATGGAGGTGCAGATGCCTCTTAAATATAATGATTTCCTTTCCTTTGCATAAACACGTAGTAGTGGGATCTCTGAATCATACGGTATCTCTATTTTTGTTTTTTGAGAAACCACCATACAGTTTTTCAAAATACATGAAATAATTTAACTTCCCACCGACAGTGTATGAAAATTCTTCTTTTTCCACATCTTCATTAGCATTTTTTTTGTTTTGTTTTAATAGTAGTCATTCCAACTGTGGTAAGATGACATCTCATTGTGGTACAGATTTGCATTTTCATGATGATTACTGATGTTGAGCATTTTTCATATTCATGTTTGCTTTGTGCATGTATTTTCCCAAGAAATGTCTATTCAGATCCTTAACCCATTTTTAAATTGGATTTTTGTCTGTTTCTGCAGTTGAGCAGTTGAGTTGCTTGAGTTCCTTATATTTTGGGTTTTAGCCCCTTGTTGGATGAATAATTCACAAATGCTTTCTCTCATTGTACAGGTTGTGTCTTTACCCTGCTGATTGTTTCTTTGCTGTTCAGAAACTTTTTAATTTCACATAGTCATGTTTATATATTTTTGTTTTTGTTACCTGTGCTTTATGGATAGACTCTTTGCCTAGCCAAAAGTCTAAAGCATTTCTCTATGTGTTCTTCCAGTAATTTAATTTTTCATGTCTTACACTTAAGGTTTTAATCCATTTTGAGTTTATTTTTGTATAAACTGAGTGATAGGGGTCTAGTTTCATTCTCCTGCATATGGATATCCAATTTTTCCAGAAGCATGTATTGGAGATTGTGTCCTTTCCCCAGTGTAGGTTGTTGACAAAACTAGAGACAAAGTCTTAAAAACAGCCAGATAGAAACAGTGCATCACCTATAGAGGAAAGCCAATGCAAATGAAAATACATTTTTTCATCTGAAAAAATGGAGGTCAGAAACAAATTACACAATATTTTTCAGGTAGTGAAATAAAAGAACTGCTAACTGTGAATGCTACAGATGTTGTAACTATGCTTCTGGAATAAAGGGAAATTATATTTTTTGAACTGTTTAAAATTTATTGTTAGCAAGCTTACCATTAAATGTTTACTAAAAACTGTTCTTCAAACAAAATAAAGAAAAAAAAGGAATTTTGAATATCAAGAAGGAAGGTATATTAATAGAATTAGCAGAAATATGAATACATCCAATACATGTTTTTTCCTAGTGAGTTTTATAAGTCATAGTTGATAATAGAAACAAAAATTATAACTCCTTTTGATACTAAAGGAAGTGATACTTAAAAGTATAGAAGATAAAGGAAAATAAATATAAGCTGAGTTTCCATGCTTTAATCAGAAGGGTAAAAACACTGGTATTTATATATTGTTTTATAAATCAGATATTAAATCAGGTATTAAAATATGAAGAGTAGCATATAAAGTATATACAAATTTCCAAAGCAAAGAGTGTATATTGTAGATGTGTTCAAACATTATAAGCAAATCAGCATGAAAGTTTGAGTAGCACACAGTAAGTCAAACAAAGAAACAGAAAAATGAGAAAAAAATGACTATATAGTAAATCATAAAATAAAATGCTTATGTTTTAATACATTAATAATTACATTAAATATAAGTGACATAAATATACCAATCAAAAGAGAAATTAGCTCAATAAATAAAAAAAAATGCAGTCTAACTATTGCTATTGTAAAAAATACACTTTAAATTCAGTAATATCCATAGGTTGAAAGTAAAAGATTATAAAAATATATAACACGGAAATATTTATCAATAAAAGGGCAAAAGTGGGTATATTAATATCTGATAATCTAGAAGTTAGACTCAAAAAATCTTGCAAAGAAGAACATTACTAACAAGAGAGGAGACAGTCAGAGGCTGGCTAGGACAGAGAGGAAGGGTCTTGGGAGAAAGACAGTGCCCATGGGAATGCACCTGCACTACCTTTTTGGTGTAGCTACCACGTGGAAATGTGGTTAACCACTTCCTCTGATACCAGGATGTCTCTCAGAAGGGACAGTCCCAATTATGTTTCAATAAATCAACTAAATGTCCTTAACTTGACCCAGAGCTAATTGTAATATCATTAGCATTGCAGTTTTGGTACCCCCATGAATTTTGCTTAGGTACTCATGGGTAATAACCAAGTTGGAGTCACTACTGCTAACCACAGATATGCACAGACAGAACACTCCTAGCAGGGAACTTTACCCCTTCCATTAAGGCAGGACCCACAGAGGACTTCCTTGTTTCTGTCACATAAAAGACTCAGAACTCAGCCCCATTTCTGACAACCCTTGTTTGGGTCCCCTCTCGCTGCTGAGAACTTTTCTGTTGTTTAATAAATGCTAATTTGCCTTACACACTCTCTGGTGTCCGTGTGCCTTATTATTCTTGGTTGTGGGACAAGATCTTGGACCTCACTAAATTAAGGAATGAGGAGACTGCAACACTAATTATAAATTGATCTATTCGCCAGTAGACATAACAATTCTAAATATATATGCACCAAATAACAAAGTCTTAAACAACATGAAGAGAAAAATGATAGTACTAAAAAAATAAATAAATCATAGTTGTGGGTTTTAACAGCCTTATCTCAGCAACTGATAGAATTGTTGGACAAAAATTTAACAATCAGCAAACATGTGGAAGATCTGTATAGCACAATCAATGAACAAGATTTTATTCACACATGCAAACACACACACAGACACACATATGTAGTTAAACATGTATGATATATATATAATCAGTCCACACAAGACAGTAGAATATACAGGTTTTCAGGAGCTCATGAAATATTAACTAAAATACGAAATGATTTCTTGCACCATAAAGCAAACCCTGACACATTTAAAAGAATTTATATCATGTAGAGTATGTTCTCTGACTATAGTGGAATTAAAATGCAAGTCAGTAACATAAAGACAGCAAGAAAATTTTTAGAAACATTTCAATTATACAACACAGTTCCAAATGATCCAAGGATTAAATGTAATGTCTCAAATAAAATCTAAAAATATATTTAAACAAACGAAGGAAAAATACAACATATCAAAATATGGGAAATGCAGCTAAGGATGTGGTGGGAAAGGAATTTATAGTACTAAATGCTTCATTAAAAATGAGAAAAGATCTCAAATCAATAACTTACACATATCTCAAGAAACTAGAAAAAGAACAGAGTAAACTGAAAGTGGGCAGAAGAAGAAAAATAATCGTGACAATAACAAAAATTCATGAAATTGAAAACGAAAAATGTTTAAAAAAGCCAATTTATTGAAAAAATCAATCAATGATAAACGTCTAGCAAAACTGACAAAAACAAATAGAGGTGACACAAAACTCAACAGCAACTTTAAAAAAAAAACATAGAAAATCCAATTAGGTAATGGACAAAAGACATCAATAGACATTTTAACAAGAAAAATATTCAGATGTCAAATAAGTAGTGAAACATGTACAATATTATTAATCATCATGGATATGTCAAATAAAACCATAATGAGATATTTCTACACACCTACCAAAATGTCTTTTAAAAATTGTGACAATAGCAAAAGATATTTAGGATGTAAAAAAAAATGGGATCACTCATACATTGCTAGTAGAAAAGTAAAATAATAAAGCCACTCTGAAAAACAGTTGACAGTTTTTTAAAAAGACAGATATGTTATTCATTCTTTCTACATTTTTTTTTTTTTTTTGTGCTCATTAACCTTCTCCACCTCCCCTCCAATGCTCCAGTATCCTTACTGACATCATTGGGCACTCTTAGTGTACCCACAAAATTTTAAGAAAATAAATACAAAATTTTAAAAGTAAAATAAAAACCAGACATGCATAGACCATAGATCCCAGCAATTGCAATTGTGGGTGTTTAATCTGGAGTAATGAAACTTGGGTTCCCACAAAAACTTGTTCATGAATGTCTACAACAGCTTAATTTCTTACAGTTGAAAAGGTCAATAAACCCAGGTGAATATATTTGTGGTGAATTTATACCAGGAACCATGAAATACTACTCAGTCATAAAAGGAACAAAATATTAATTAATACAATCATTTGGATGTATTTTTAGGAAATTTTATCAAGTGAATAAAAGTCAATTGTATACATTATGTAAAACAGTACAAGTAAAAGTAGGTAAATATGAGCAAGATTGATAGATTGTCAATATCATTAACCTAGATATGATATTATAGAAATTATATTATAGCTTTCAAAGTGTTACAATTTGGAGAATCCGGACCAAGTGTACAAGTGTACAAGAGAATGCTTTCTCTATATTATTTCTTACAAATTCACGTGAATACACAACTTCAGGTTAAAATATGCAATATGCAAATATATTATACCTATTAAGACTTTAATATAATAAAATATATCATACCTATTAAGATTTTAACATAATAAAGTTTATTATACCTGTTAAGACTTTCTGTTATATTGTAGAGAATACAATATTCTGATTTAACAGAACTAAAAGTAAGGAAAGAAAACAACAAGTTTAAGGGTAAGTACATTTAATATACCAAAAAATAAACAGGTCAAAAATCAGGGAACTCCACAATAATTAGTGTATCACTTATCCATTCACAGGATTTGCTTAGCATCTGACTGCTTATTTTTATTATTTTAAAAAACATATATCTAAATGAAATAGAAGTAGTTACAAGAACTCACAAGAACAAAAATGCATTAACAACTTTTTCATCAGAACAAATACCCAAAATAGAATAAAAATATAGCTTGATAAATTCCAAACCATTAGTATGAAGAAGTCTGTGTCCTAGTTTAAGAGAATGTGTTTTTAATAGAAAGCAGCACAAATAGCTAAAAAATCTAGGCAATAATCTTGGGATACAGAAGAAAAAAAGCATCACAATAATATTTAATAGATGAAAATAATGTATATGGTAAATATAAACTTCATCTGTAAAGGCTGTGAAAAACTGAGAAGTTGATTTCATCCCCTATGGATTAAATAAGAAACTGATAGAGGTCAACTAGTGGGAACTTCTGAAGGATTGTTTGTAGGGGGAATATTGGAAACAACCTTAGTGTGTCCTATGAGATTGAAAATATATAATAAGCATGAGCTTTTGTAGGAAAATAACAAAAGATGCATTTTAAAATAATTGCTGTTTGTTCTTCAAACAAACTTAGAGGTGATCCAGAACTTTATGAATTCAGCCTGGATGCCTTCTCCTGAGCATTCTTGAAGATTTGTGACTTAAATTTGTGTACATCTAATTATGTTGTTATTTCCCAAGCCAATATAAACCAAACAGACAATTTTAGACCTAAAATTGGTAATCACTATATAATTTCATAAGAATAATTCCTTTTGAAATTATTCAACTATTAAAATATTTCTAAATTTAAATATCAGAATGATGTTTGATCACTGACCTAACATATACTTAGCATCAACTTTTTGCCTGCATTGAACTTTAATATGAGAAATGAAGCAACCTAACATTTCAGTGTTATATCTGGGCAACAAAATCCCTTATATTTTCCCCTCATAACTTTCAAACAGTTGCTACTTACTGTCTTTGTATCACCATTGATATACACAGAAAATTAATCAGGCTTACCTTCAGAGAGGTTAAATAATTTTCCCAGGAAAAAGTCACAATTAAAAACAGAATCTTGAAACAGAAAACATACTCTTTTCCATGTAAATGTCTTCTCCAATGTACCACTTTTTCTGCCACTAATCTGTTATATCTATATGTCAAAGTCATACAATAAGTTCTGAGTCTAATTTCCATGAAAAAATTGGTTTTGTTCTTATTTTAGTTTTATGCTTTAAATATATATATATATACGTTGTGAAATGGTATATGTATATTTATTCATAGCATTTATAATTATTATCTTATATAATACTATATGTAATATATTACAATATTATTTTGTGCATTATTAAATATTTACATAAATATAATATTTATAATAAATGAATAAGTTGCATATAAATATATATTCATTTAGTAATTTTGAAATCATAGTTCATGCAAACTACTGGATTCTGTTCTAGTTTATTTTAACGCATCTTTTCATTAACTTCTGAAAAACAACAATGATTACTTTTTAGTGCTTCCAATTTATAGTTTGGCTAATTTAATTCAGAAAGGTTAATTGACACAGCATGTGTGTAAACCTAGGCCCCAATCCAGCACTCTTAGCCTAGGTATCACATCTCACCTATATTCAATGTTTACTAAATGGCAGGTACTTTCAACATGCACAAATTAGAGTATTTAAAGATTAAAGCAAAATATAAAATAAATATATGTCTAAAATAATGGGATAATATAATACATCATTACTTTGAGAAAGTTTAGGACTACTCAGTACAGGTACATAACTAAAGTCTAAATTTGGGGTGATACTTTTGGAGGACAATTTAGAAAAAAATAAATATCAACTGCAAAGACCTGAAGAATCTCCCAGTGTGGCAGCAAAAAGTAGAACTACAGTACAGAATTAGGAGTAGGACAGGGAATGTTGGCTGCATGTTTTAGCAAGGACAAATTCTAAACCATTTTCTCTTTCGTAATAAAGAATGCATATTTTATCTCAGATGATTTTTAACGATTTAAAAAAGTGATGTAATGATAAAATTTTGCTTTTATATCAAACACTGACTTTTCTGGGAGAATAGCTTGGGAAGGCATAAGACCATGCCATAAATTATTGTAATAATCTAGGTTAAAATATTACTTATGGAGGAACTTAAATATTGGTAATTGAAATATGGAAAATTGAGAAATTATATATAATATATATTTATTATATATTATATACTGTATATTAATATTATATATTGTACTTTATATATATGGTATATTAGATATACCTCAGTGGGACTAAATTAGCCGAGAAGTTTTTGACCAAGGGAATGAGTAATCATGTTACTCACTGAATCACAGAATTCACAATATGATCCAAATTTTGTAATAAACTAATACATTGCCTTTTAGTTCTTTAAGTTAGATATTCCTGTGTGATGTTCAAGAGAAGAAAAAAAAATGCCTTGTGTTTAATTGGATAAATACACATAAAATTTAAGAGCAAAATTTGAAGACGTTTTGGATACATCAGGTAATAATGGAAAGGAATGCAGGATGTGACCTCTGAGGTATATGGAACATGAAAAGAGAAAATGCTCAAGTACAAAATCCCAAGGAACGGAAATATTTTAGGTTGTGAAACAGGGTCACTGTGCACTGGTTACCAACACCTGATTCTGGCGAGACAGAATACTCCCACACCACAAGTTACATGAAGGAGGTTTATTATTTACAGAAATTCAAAAAGGGACAACAGAAGCTTATGACTCACTGTAAACTGGGCCCCCGAGGCTCAGGAAGCTATCTGGGGTGGATGATGTCTCATCTGTGTGTGCCCCACTTACACCACAGCTAAAGAATACTGAAAAGTGGGCATCCCTGAATTTGATACCACAAGGTCATGGACATCCCTGAGCTAAAGTATTCAATGGTATATCCTGTGTCTACATAGGGACTATAACAGAGCTTGAGCTATTTCATCCAACTCTTTCTTAGCTTAAGATGTTGCATTCTCAGTACATTCTAGTTATTTTTGAGAACTATGAGTGAGAAAAGCAAGAAAATTGGGTTGCCCAAGACCACTCAGAGAATGTAAGGGGTCCTGTAAGGGGTAAGAAGAGAACAGTAACTTTAAATCAAAATAAGAATGATCCCAAAGTGACTGAAAGGAACAACAGTAATAATACTACAACTATTAATGGTAGTAACAACAACACTCTGGTTAAGTTATATGTCAGATACAGGTTTAAGTGATTTAGTTTTACAAAACAAACATTTTTTCCTATGCTATCCTTGCATTAACTTATTTACTCCACAGAGAAGCCCAGGATGTATGCTATTGCATTTTCTTTAATTTCTAAATGAGAAAACTGTAGAGAAGAGAGTTTAAGACATTTAATAATGAGATCACTTGGACTCGGGAAGGGGAACATCACGCACTGGGGCCTATCATGGGGAGGGGGGAGGGGGGAGGAGGGAGGGATTGCATTGGGGAGTTATACATGATATAAATGATGAATTGATGGGTGCTGACGAGTTGATGGGTGCAGCACACCAACATGGCATAAGTATACATATGTAACAAACCTGCACGTTATGCACATGTACCCTAGAACTTAAAGTATAATAAAAAAAAAAAGACATTTCTAATATCATAACAGTGAGGAATTGACAAAATTGGCAATTACGTCCTATTCATCAGACTCCAGAGATAACATTCTTCCGTGTTAGAAAAAACACGTTTAAAGCAGAATGTGTTGTCACTGAAGGCAAGGAAAGAGAATCTTCAGAGATGAAGGAAAGAAAAAGATTTGTCTATTGTCGCAGAGATGATAGGACAGGAAATGAAATGTCACCATTGGAATCATTAGTAATGGTGTCATTGGTGACCTAAGAAAAGGCAATCAATAGGAGTTCAGGTATAAGCTTATGAAGTGAGAATGAGGAAAAGTGTGTGTGTGTGTGTGTTTGTGTGTGTTTGTGTGTAAGACTACATAGTTTATTTTACTTTAAATGATGATAGAAGAAGGGACCTCTAAAAGGGAAAGTTTAAAGATAGTTTAATCAATGGCATAATTGATGCATTTAGGGCTCTCAGGCGTTTGAATAGGGTAATACTAGAACAAAGTTGGTAGGATTAACCATATAGAGAAAAAAAGCATATATACATTGTTCACTGTAATAAATCTAAATGTTGGCTCTTGTAGGAGAGTTCAAGATCATCTCAACCCCACCCCCACTTCTTCTTAGCCCTTAATGGGCTTTTAGCTATATTTAAAAATGAAGCTAACACCAATAAGATTAACAAGAGAAAAGAATATAAATATTACTAGTTTTACATGTTTATGGGGATCTTCACAAAAGTGCAAAGTTCCAAGCAGTGGCCAAAGCAAGATTTTTTTTTTTATTTTCTAGAC
Source organism: Rhinopithecus roxellana (assembly GCF_007565055.1). Lineage (NCBI taxonomy): Eukaryota > Metazoa > Chordata > Mammalia > Primates > Cercopithecidae > Rhinopithecus > Rhinopithecus roxellana. Next base: position 68,349,408 of record NC_044550.1, on the reverse strand, counting down.
AAAGAACAATAGAGAAGACATGACAAGACAAAGAAAATCTGGCTAAGGGCAGTATATTTTCCAGGGAAGTCAATAGGAGATATATGGTCGGGGTTATAAAACTAATGGAAGATATCTCTTATCTTCATTAGTTTTCATGCTTCATTAAGAATTTTTATTCAGGTCCACTGGAGCCTCTAATTGCAAGTCCTTGTTGATAAAAACTATTTTCGTGCCCTGGCACTACAAAGGTACCCCTCCCAGAAGAATATTTGTGACTTGCTGCATTCAGGGAGAGAGGTCAGCTAGCTTTTTCTGAAACCACAACTTTTCCAAACGTTTTCAACTCCAAATAATCAATATATCAATCTGGCATGTTTTGGGATGGCACATTCTTCTATCTTTCACCAAAACAACAAATACTATATACTTAATGAAATTTCAAAGAAATGCTAAATATTTTATTTTAAAATTAATTGACTATTATTGAATTAACAAAAAGTATCCAATGTTTATGTCTTAATATGGTATTACAATTACTTTTCCTAATTAAAAACATGCATTTTTTCTATTCTGCTCTGATTGGATTGAAATGTACTGTATGCTGGCCAGGCATGGTGGCTCACACTTGTAGCCTGTAATCCTAGCACTTTGAAAGACCAAAGCGGATGGATTACTTAAGACCAGGAGTTGAAGAGACCTGGCCAACATGGTGAAACTCCGTCTCTAGTAAAAATACAAAAATTAGCTGGGCGTGGTTGTGCAAGCTTGTAATCCCAGCTACACGGGTGGTTGAGACACAAGAATCACTTTAATCCAGGAGGCAGAGGTTGCAGTGAACCAAGATCACATTGCTACACTCCAGCCTGGGCAACAGAGTGATACTCTGCTTCAAAACAAAAGAAAAAAAAATACTGTATGCTGAATTGTGTCAATTTATTTAAGGAATTTGTTCAAGTCAGAGAAAAGCACTTCAGAGACTGAGTGTAAGGAGAATTAGATTAAACAACAGAAGTCTATTAGTGACTGGACAAGCTTACACAAGTAACAAAGCTATCAATTAAATAAATACACTTTATGAGAATGTATTTAATTGATTTTATGATAAAATTATTCTGAGATTCCATATTACAGTCTTAGTGATAATCAAATTTAATGATATATCAATTAGCTTATTTGTTCATAAGTAGATGAATTTAGAATTTAATTTAGGTTCTCTAAATGAGCAGTTTGAACAATTCTCCATATTGTTTGCTATAAAATAGCCAGGACGAGAAAACTGATGTTAAATGAAAATCTTGAGCTATGTTTTTAAGGTAAATTTGCTATTTTCTCAAAACCCAGAAAACATAACTACATGAACACAAGTGCCCTATATGTTACTAAACAACAGGACAACTTATTGGGCTATTGAAAGGAAACTATCAACGTGATAGGCTGAAGCAATCTCAGCAATAAACTACAAAGTTTTCATTTTATGTACAAAGTTACTGGTCTTCGGTATCTTCAGTTACAATAAAATTGGTTGAATGGTTAAAAAAAATTGAGACTCATATATGTATTGTAATTAGGCAAGTGAAATTCCTGTATCCACACTTTTCTGAAAAAGTATATTATAGCATTTGATTATTTATTTATAATCATAACCTCAAACATAGTAGCTGCAAATGATGACTTATGCTGCTGACTTCAAGAATGGTAGAGTTTTTTTACAGTTTGATTAATATTAAAAGGAGTGCTATGATTATACTTAGGATATGATATGTTTTTCAAAAATTTTTACCTTTGGAAATATAACAAATAATATATAGTCCACGGCAACATCTATAATGAATCTCTATAAACTCATGTTATAGAGATTATAGTCTTATAGATGTTATAGTCTTCACAGAGACTATAACATCCCCTAAATTTAAACTTTTTCAATAATTTTTCTGTAACAACTACTAACTATAGAAAACATGGCCGGGCGCGGTGGCTCAAGCCTGTAATCCCAGCACTTTGGGAGGCCGAGACGGGCGGATCACGAGGTCAGGAGATCGAGACCATCCTGGCTAACACGGTGAAACCCCGTCTCTACTAAAAATACAAAAACTAGCCGGGCGAGGTGGCGGGCGCCTGTAGTCCCAGCTACTCGGGAGGCTGAGGCAGGAGAATGGCGTAAACCCGGGAGGCGGAGCTTGCAGTGAGCTGAGATCGGGCCACTGCACTCCAGCCCGGGCGACAGAGCGAGACTCCGCCTCAAAAAAAAAAAAAAAGAAAACATAATATAATATTAAAATTACAAAGAATGTGGTTTATTATAGATTTTGTCATAGCTTTATTTTTGTCATGAATATACTAATTGGTGTTTTTACACAGATGCTATTATCTCATGGAGCAGCAAAGAAACATATTAGAACATATTTTAAAGGTACCTTTTCAATCATTACTGTCATTAGACTGAGATATATCTATATCTGTATCTATATCTATATATACGGTTCTTCATATATATGAAGAAGAATTCATATATGTATATGAAAAAAATCTATAAACAGAAAACAAATAAAACATTGGGCTAATTTGCAATATTTTTCCTTTCAGTAAACAATCAGAATTATTCATGATAGCTTCAATCTAAAATATTTTTGAAAAACTCCTTATAAGAAGCAGTAGTGTGTTCTCATTGGATTGTAAAATTTCGCTCCTTTGAACTAGACTAACCAGATCTCTCCAGAAGCTGTATTATAATAATAAGCTTTGTGATCATTCGAAAGATGTGTGATAGCAAACCGTTGTTCTGTTGAGATGTAGATAAATAAAGTATAAATAAATAATTGAAGAGTTTGGACAGCTGGGTGTCTGCAGCAATTGAAGCAAAAGACGTCACACTGAAGCTTTGAAGAACTAAAGCATCTTGTTCACATAACCTGACAGGGTAATGAAGAGGATAGAATAAGATAATACATATATTATCATGAGTGCTTGTCGGTGATACATGATTCAGTAAACTGGAATTTATATTTATATTATTTATGTGGGTTATTGGTAAGTGCCTTTTGATTCTATTACAAACAATTTAGAAAAATTCAAGACAGGCCTAGAAGACAAGCAACACTGTCATATGCATCATTTTAAAAACCTTTAACTGTTATTGAGTATTAAGCTTTCAAACCCTCTTTGTTTGAACATCTTCCTTCCTCTACAAAACCAGGAAATAGAAACAGGAATTTAAATCGCTTGTCCTTCAGTCATATTACAATATCGTAATCCTCACCCTGCAATAACCTTAATGTGTCATCATCGAGGGAGAATGCTTTTGAATAGTCATATTCTATTGTTTCAAATATTCTTTTTCTTTCACCCACAAAAATCATATGATAAATCCATTTGTAATGTGCCGGTAAAAATTGAATTATTTATCTAAAAATCTGTATCGTTATGATAAATTAGATCATGTAATACTCTATTTCACTTCCAATATAGGATGCCATATAAAGAACAATTCTGAGACTCAGAAATCTCTGTATCTTTGGATGAGATAAATACCTTGCAAAATACATTTATAAACTTTTATGCTGTGGGCATATTCTGTGTTCATATTCACATGTGTGTGCACACGTGTGAGTGTGTGAATATTCTCCATTATATATTCTTATTTATATATGAATAATTGCCCTCATGAAATATTATTTATATATTCTCCAATATAAGCATATGCATCAATATATAGATGCATTATATATCTTCTCATATACATTACTTTATATATATACACACTATATAGTTTATAATATATATCCTCTAGTGTAAAGGTTTATGTGTATATATACACAGAGACCCACTGGGTGTGACTGCATGCATGTGTTTGTGGGAAGAGAGAAATAAAATGAAAAATACTACATTTTCCTCAAACCAAAACCACTCAAGTCATTGAAGATTCCCAAGAATATTCAATAACAATTGATATTAAATTTTAAATAAGAAAATATTGTATATTTAATTTATTAAATACAATAAAAATAACTTGCCCATTGTTGTTGAAAATATTTTATTATGAGAAAGCTGTATATAATTAAACTGTTGAGGGTATAATAGAGATGAGGGATATACAGGCATTCATTGTAAAAATATTTTAGTTACTTTGGGTGCTTGAAAATGTAATAAAATGTTGGGAAAGTTGTGCAATAAAAACAAGTGTATAGCTCAATGTATTTTCACAAAGTCAGTATATTAATATAACCAGCTCCCAAATGAAAACAGAAAACTTCACCAGAATGGCAAAAACCCATTCTACTCACTTCCAATAACCACATTCCTTAGTGTCTACTTCCCAATGACAAAATTAATTGTTCTTGTTTCTAGACTTTATATAAATGGAATCACACATGTGATTTACTCTTCATGTCTGGATTCTTTATCTCAATATTATGTTTGTGAAGTTCATCCCTATTGTAACAGGTAATTTATAGTTTGTGACTGAATACAGTAGGGCTTATTTATTCATTCATCTGTTGATCAAAGTTTGGATTATATCTAGTTTTTAGCTATTATAAAGAGAGCTGTCATAAATACTATCTCACAAGCACGTGTGCCTCTGAATATGTGCGTGCATATATGTTGAATATTGTGATAGACACTGAGATGCACCCATCCAGATTCAGATAGAAAGTGCTGCTAGCTTTAAAGTTTTTGGTCAGCAAACAACCACCAACTGGCAACCCCTCCAGAATCAGCCCCAGGTACAAACAATGGCTTTGTCTATGGTCACAACCTTCCTGGAGACCCTGCATCTGGTTACTGAGCGAGGCGAGGTGAGGATACAGAGGCATGGGCTATTTCAGGCTGTTAGGAGACAATTTTGGCAGACACTTCTTCCTCCAGAATTTTCCATAGGCTTGGTTGAGGCTTTATCAAATTTGCTTTGCAGTTCAATTCCTGCTTTTGCCCAACTTTGTCTCCTTTTACTTGCTAAGTATTGATTTTCATAAACTTCTTACACCCAAAATACCACTTCCACTGTAAACTTCATCTCATTGTTGGCTTCCGGATGACTCAAGCTTTATATATCTAGAAACAGACTTTTTTGGTCATAGGTATGCATATGCCTACCTTGTTAATTGGTAGTAATAAGTACTACCAATTAGTTGGTACTACCAATTAATTTTCCAAAATGTTTGCACCAATTTCATTCCTATAACAAGGGAATGATATTTCTGTTTTTTCCACATCGTTGTTAATAATTCACTTAGTGACTTGTTTTTTCATTTTAGTCATTTTGCTTTACGTATAGTGGTAACACTTTGAGATTTTAGTATACATTCGTTTAATAATAATATGGAACTCTTTCTCTGATACCTATTAGTGACCTGGATCTTGATCAATCATCAATTTGAATTGGCTTCTTTAACTTGGCAAGTATTTTTTAATGTATTTTGGTTATTAGTTTATTATGAAAGGTGTGTGTTGCCATTATCTTTTCCTTCCTTATAGACTCCAGTTTATTGCTTCAGTGTTGTCTTTTGTTCACAAACACTCACTTTAACAGAGCCAAGTTAATTTTTTTGTAATCTTTTGGTAATTTTTGTGTTTAAAAAGTTTCTGTTTAATCTAAGTCTGTATTTATCAAATTTTTAAACAAAGCTTTACATTTTTTTCATTTCTTATGAGGATCTGCATTCAATCTGAAATTTACTCTTGTGTATGTGATAGGTAGAGGATTAATATACAATTTTCAAATGAAGAGTTCATTGATAAACTTCATTTATTAAAATATCCTTCCTACCAGTTTGGAATGTGGTGTCATATTTATCACAAATTAAGTGACCACATCTATTTGAGCTCTTACTGGACTCTGCTTCATTGATCTATTCTCTATTAAAAGCCAGAAAATTTCTGATTTGACACTAGGGCCATACTGTTGTAGTTACTGTAGCTTTACAATATATTTTGATAGCACTTAGATAGCACTTAATTTAAAATATCTAGCTGTTTCTTCTTTTTCAGAATTGTTTTGTTTATTACTGACCATTTATATTTCCATAAAAACTTCAGAAATATCTGTCAATATTCACACACACACATACTTACTTAATATAGTAATAAATATCAAATCTTCTAATCAGTGAACAAGACATGTCCTCAATCTATTTAGAGTGTTTTTATTTATCTAAACATTTTTTATAATTTCCTTTTTTAAATTCCTTAATCATTATTATTACACAACTAAATTGTTCCCTTTTTCTCAATTTTCATTTTGTTCCTGTTGAAATTTACAGCAAAATTAAAATCTCATTTAAATAATTTTTAAAATGCCATGCTTTATTAATTATAGCTTCTGCCTTCTGAATGATCTTTGGTTGCTATTATTTCTATCACATTTAATTATCCTGTGTTAAATTTTGCAGATGTAAATTTTTTCAAATATTTTTTGTTTTGTTTTTGTTTCTCTTATTTTATCATGGTAAGAACTCTTAATATGAGATAATCACTTTTAGCAATATTTTAAGTGTACAATGCCTGTCCCCATTAAACATATTTTTATATATTTTCTGCTCTACAGCAGCGATTTTAGCAACATTTTAAGTGTACAATGCCTGCCCTCATTTTATATTTTTTTAATATATATTCTCTGTTGTACAGCAGTTCTCCAACAGGACCACAGATGAGCTGCCTAGGGAAGAAGACCTGGAGGTTTGGGCTGGTCGATGCCATTGAATGACATGCCTGTTTAGCACATAAGAAGCTGAGGAAAAATTCCAGTTCTTAACTTCCCCCTTAGTAATGAAAATAGTTGACCTTTGTATCCCATGTGCTAAACCTTTTAAAAATATTATTTTAAATGGTATTTTTTAATCTGTTGCTATATTCCACTTACAAGAATTGGCATAGTAATTCTGCATCTGTGTTCACAACAGAATTGAAACTGATTTTATTTTCTGTTTAGTGTCCTTTTAGTGTCAATTTTTTGCTGCTTTAATGAAAGCTGAGGCACTTCCAGCTTCTGCTTAGAATATAAAAAGCTAGAAAAGGTGTCACTCCCCTGCTAACAACAAAAAAAGCCAGATAATCTACTAAACCTTGAACATATTACAGAGTTGAGACAGGAAGCCAACCAAATAACCTGATACCTAAGGAAAAAAATGGACCTCCAAGGAGAGACATGAACACAAGCACTCCCTTCCTTAGAGTAGAATACAGGAAAAATATGGAACCAACACAGAAGCAGGTAAGATCCAGTTTACAATTTTTAATGAATTGCTAGAAGCCAAGTATGACCACTACAAAATACCTTAGGGTGACAAACAAAAGATGCATTTGCACAGACTTACAACTCCTCTCTACAAACAACTTTATGTGCTCATGAGAAAGACTGTAACAAACAGGGAGCTGTGGAAACCTTCAGAAGGCAAGCAAAGGAGATGGTATGAGCCATTCCTGAGATAAGGAGACCGTGTTACCATTCTCCCCTGTCTCTCCTAGGGAACAAATGGCTCAAACCTCTGCCTGGATAAATAAAGCAAACACTGTCACTTACAATACACATACTTAAATAATAGCTAGTTTCATAAAAGGAAATTTCTTCAAAGATCTTCTCATAAAAATTTCAGATCATGGAATTTTCAAGGATAATAAAAAAATGTCTTCCAAAACCAAGTTTTCACCTTTTCAAATAAACAAAATGTAGGTGATTCAGATCTAATCAATGTGTTATAATGCTTGAAATTTTAGACTAAACTCATTTAACTGTATTAAGCCAAAGAGAACCTCAATATTGCTCCTGAAGAACATTTGTTCGCTACTCCTATAGAGCTAAAAATATTGCTTTTCAGTAAATAAATTAATGGGCATACTGGATAGATTTATTTTACACTTTCATCTTAAGCAATGAAGAGGATTTCTGAAGCACAGAAACTTTGCGCAAGTCATTTAATCAGTCTTAATTACACTAAATGGTTGAAATAACTCAGTTACTTTTATTTTTACTGATTTTTAATAGTTAAATAATATCAAGTAAATCAGTTAAGATGATTTTGGCTTCAAATAACAGAATGTGGAAATAAACATGTTGTTATATAAGAAATATTAATTGATTTAGTGCTTTAATAATTTTTGCTTTGGATTCTAAGTGATTATTTTGGCTTCATTCTAATGTTTTCACAATGGTTCCCAAGCTCTAAGTATTATATTCTCAAATGACTTTATCCGAAGGCAGTAAAATGTTAGTTTCTGTACTATGTCCTATTTTGACTACTTTCTCAGAAACCTCAATGGACTCACCTTACAGGTGTGAGGGTCAGTGGAGTAGGTAGAGTTGATTGTATCTACATGTCCCATGAGGAGGCAGTTATGAAGAAGGTATCTGGATTGAACACACTGAGGACCTGGGAGACTACAGAAAACTGGAAACTGTGTCAAGGGTGACTAAGCCCTGATTCTTTATGAGACAGTTAAAAAAGATTCACAATGGACTCTGAGGCAACATAAAATTGTAAGAATTCTGCCACAGAGGTGATATTTCATTGTGGATTTTACTTGCATTTTCCTGATGATTAGTAATTGTTTTAACACCTTTTCGTATACCTGTTATCCATCTGTGTATTTTCTTTGGAGAAGTATCTATTCAGTTCCTTTGCTCATCTTTTAATCAGGTTATGAGTTTTTTAAACTATTCATTTGTAGGACTTCTTTAATTACTTTGAAGATTAACACCTTGTCAGATATATGGTTTGAAAATATTTTCTCCCATTTTACAGGTTGCATTTTTGAAACTCTGTTGATTTTTTTTCCCTTTTCCATAAAGTTTTTTTTAATCTTGATGGATTCCCACTTGTTTATTTTTGTTGTGTTGTCTGTGCTTTTGTCAACAATCACATTTATATCCATTAAACCATTGCCAAGGTGAATGTCATGAAGCATTTTCCTATATTTTCTTCTAGAAATTTTAGTCTCAGGTATTATATTTTTATGTCTAATCACTTTTCAGTTGATTTTTGTATGTGGTGTAAGATAAGGATTCAGTATCATTCTTTTGCATGTGAACATTTAGTTTTCCCAACACCACTTGTTGAAGAGACTGTCCTTCCCCTCATTGTGTATTTTGGCACCCATTTTGAAGATCAGTTGACTATACATGTTAGGATTCAGTTTTTTGAAATCTCTATTCGGTATCATTGGTTGATATGTTTGTCTTTATGCCAGTACCACACTATTTTTTTTTTTGACTACTGTAGCTTTGATATATATTTTGAGAGCAAGAAGTATAAGGCCTCCAGTTTTGCTCCTCTTCTCTCTAAGTCAGTTGGCACTTTATAGTCTATCGTGGTTAGATATGAATTTTAGATTTTGTTTTTCTACTTCTGTAAAAATGCTACTGGGATTTTAGTGGAGATTGCACTGAATGTGTAAGTAACTTTATATGGTGCAATTATTATAACAATAATAATTCTTCCATTACATGAACACAGGATATCTTTAATTTTGCTTAATTCCTGTTCAATGCTTTTCATCAGTGTTTTATAGTGTTCAGTGTACAAGTCATTCACATCTTTAGTTAAGTTTATTCTTAAGTATTTCATTATTTTTGGTGCAAGAAAATGCCACATATTTTATTTTTGCAGGTTCATAGTACGTGTATATATTAATGGGGTGCACAATATACCCTGATACAGGCATGCAATATGTAGCAATTACAGCATGTAATATAGGGTATCCATTCTCTCAAGCATTGATCCATTGTGTTCCAACAAATTATACTCTTTTACCTATTTTAAAAGATACAATTAAATTATTATTGACTATGGTCACCCTGTTGTGCTAGCAAATATTATGTCTTATTCATAGTATTTAACGATTTAACTATTTTAATTTTGTATTCATTAACCATCCACTCTTCCCTGTCCCCTACATTCACTTCAAAACTTCCCAACTTCTGATAACCAACTTTCTAGTGTCTATCTCCTTGGGTTTAATTATTTTGATTTTTTGCTACCACAAATAAGCAAGAAGATATAAAGTGTCTTTCTGTGTCTGACTTATTTAACTTAATATAATGACCTTCATTTCCATCTGTGTTGTTGCAAACAACAGGATCTCATCATTTTTTATGGTTACATGATACTCCATTATGTATATATACAATATTTTGTTTATTTACTTATCTGTTGATGGACATTTGGGTTGCTTTCAAATCTTGACTGTTGTGAACAGTGCTGCAACAAACATGAGAGTGCAGATATCTCTTCAATATACTTTGGGGGTGGATACCAAAAGCAGTGGGATTGCAGAATTATATAGTAGCTCTATTTTTATTTTTTTCTTGAGGAAGCTCCAAACTGCTCTCCATAGAGGTTGTACTAATTTACATTCCTACCAACAATGTATAAAGATTCCTTTTTCTCCACTTTCTTGTCAGCATTTGTTATTGTCTGTCATTTAGATTTAAGCCATTTTAACTGAGGTGGGATGATATCTCATTGTAGTTTGATTTGCATTTCTCTGATGATCAATGATGCTGAGGACCTTTTTATATGCCTATTTGCCATTTGTATGTCTTCTTTTGAGAAATGTATATTAAAATCTTTCGCAAATTTTTAAAATGGATTATTAGCTTTTTTTTTTTTTTTTTTTTTTTTTTTTTTCTGTAGGGTCATTTGAGCTCCTTCTATAGTATGGTTACAAATTCCATGTCAGATTGGTAGTTTGCAAATATTTTCTCCCATTCTGTGGGTCATCTCTTCACTTTGTTAATTCTTTTCTTTGTTGTGCAGAAGATTTTTAACTTGATGTGAACCATTCATCCATTTTTGCTTTACCTGAGTGTGCTTGTAGGGTATTACCCAAGAAACTATTTGCTCTAACCTGTGTCCCAGGGAGTTTCCCCAATATTTTCTTTTAGTAATTTCATAGCTTAAAGTCTCAAATGTAAGTCTTCTGTCTATTTGTATTTGATTTTTGTATATGTGACAGATAGGAGTCTAGTTTCATTCTTCTGCATATGGTCATTCAGTTTTCCTAACACCATTTATTGTAGAGACTACCATTTTACAAGTGCATGTTCTTGGCACCTTTGTTGAAAATGAGTTCACTTCAGCTGTGTGGATTTGTTTCTGGGTTCTTTTTTCAATTCCGTTGTTCAATGTGTTTATTTTTATGTTAGTATCATGCTGTTTTGATTCCTATACCTCTGTAGTATAATCAGAAGTTCAGAAAAAGTGATTCCTCTAGTTTTGTTCATTTTGCTCAAGATAGTTTTGGCTCTTTTGAATTTTTTATGGTTCAATATAAATTTTAAGAGTGTTGTTTTCTATTTCTGTCAAGAAAGTCACTGGATTGCATTGCATCTGTAGATTGCTTTGGGTAGTATGGACATTTTAATGATATTCACTCTTCTAATTCATGAACATGAAATATCTTTCTATTTGTGTGTGTGTGTCCCCTTCAAATTCTTTCATCAGTGTTTAGTAATTTTTATTGTAGAGATCTTTTACTTCTTCAGTTAATTCCCAGATGTTTAATTTTATGTGTGACTATTGTAAATGGGATTTTTAAAAATTCTTTTTCAGATTGTTTCCAGTTGGCATATAGAAATATAGAAATGCTACAAATATTTGTATGTTGAGTTTGTATCCTGCAACTGTACTGAATTAATTTATCCATTCTAACAGGTGTTTTTGTTGGGGGGGGCGGTTCTTTAAGTTTTTCCAAATATAAGATCATTTCATCTGCAAAAACAATAAAAGTTTGATTTCTTCCATTTCAATTTGGATGACCTTTATTTCTTTCTCTTTTCCTATTGCATTAACTAGGACTTCCAATATTATGTTGAATAACAGTGAGAAAGTGGGTATCTCTGTCATGTTCCAAACCTTAAAGGCTTTCCGTTTTTTTCCCATTCAGTATGACACTAGGTTTGGATCTGTTGTATATAGTTTTTATCATATTAAGGTATGTTCTTTCTATACCCAGCTTTTTGAAGGTTTTATCATAAGATGTTGAATTTTATCAAATGATTTTTCAGCATAATTTGAAATGTTCACATGGTTTACAGCCTTCATTCTCTTGATATGATATATCAGATTGATTTGTTGCATATGTTGAATCATCCTTGTATTTCTACTTGATTATGATGAATGATCTTTCAGTGTATTGTTGAATTCAGTTTATCTTGTTGAAGACATTTGCATCAATGTTTATCAGAGATATTTGCCTGTAGTTTTCTTTTTTTGATGTGTCTCTGTCTGGTTTTGATGTCAGGGTAATACTGGACTTGTAGAGTGAACTTGAAAGTATTCTGTATTCCTCCAATTTTTTGAATACTTTGAGGAGGACTAGTATCAGGTTTTATTTAAATATTTGATAGAATTCAGCAGTGAAGTCATCAGGTCCCAGGCATTTTATTATGCTCTTGTTGCTTGTTATTGGTCTGAAGGTTTTGGATTTTTTTCATGGCTCAGTCTTTGCATGTGGCATGTGTCTGAGAATTTATCCATTTTCACTAAATTTTCTAATTTGTTGACGTACAGTTGCTCACAATAGCCACTAATAAACCTTTGAATTTCTGTGGTATCAGGGGTAGCATCTCCTTTTACATTTCTGATTTTATTTATTTGGGTCTTCTCTCTTTTTTTTCTTTGTTAGTCTGGCTAAAGGATTGTCAATTTTGTTTATCTTTTCCAAAAAAAGACATATTTTGTTTCATTGATCTTTCGTATTTTCTTGGGTTCAAATTCATTTACTTCTGCTCTGATATTTTTTCTTTTCTTCCACTAATTTGAGTTGGCTTGTTCTTCCTTTTCTAGTTCTTTAGATGCATTGTTAGGTTATTTATTTGTAGAGTTTCTTTTTTCTCTTTTTTGATGTAGACACTTACAGCTGTAAATTTCTCCCTTGGTACTGCTTTTGCTGTCTCCCATAGGTTTTGGTATGTTGTTTTTCCATTACCATTTCTTTCAAGAAATTTTTCAATTTCCTTCTTAATTTCTTATTGACCCTCTGGTCATTAAGAAGCATATAGTTTAATTCCATGTGCTTGTATAGTTTCCAAAATTCCTCTTGTCATTGACTTTTAGTTTTATTTCATTGTGGCCAGAGAACATACTTGATATTATTTCAATTTTTTGAATGTTTTAATACTTATTTTGTGACCTAACACATGGTCTCTTCTTGAGTATGAGTCTTGTGCTGAGGAGAAGAATGCTTATTTTGGAACCCTTAGATAAAATGTTATGTAAATACCTATTAAGTCTATTTGATTTATAGTACATATTAAGTCTAATGTTTCTTTGTTGACTTTCTGTCTGGATTATCTGTTCAAAACTGAAAGTGGGATGTTAAAGACTTCAGCTATTTTTGTGTCAAGGTCTATCCCTCTCTTTAGCTCTAATAATACTTGTTTTATGTGGGTGCTCCAGTATTGGGTGCATATATATTTACAGTTGTTATATTATCTTGCCAAATTGACCTCTTTATCATTATACAATGAATTTTTTTTTTTTTTTTTTTTTTTTTTTTTACAGTTTTTGTCTTGAAATCTATTTTGTCTGATGTAAGACTAGCTACCCTTGCTCTCTCTTGGTTTCCATTGGCATGGGATATTTATTTCCATATTTTCGTTTTCAATTTATATGCATCTTTGTAGGGGAAGTGTATGTTTTCTGTAGGTAACAGATCACTGAGTCTTGCTTTTTTATCCATTCAGTCACTCTGTGTCTTTTGATTAAACAGATTAGTCCATTTACATTCAATGTTAGAATTGATAAGAACTTACCCATTGTTATTTATTTTATGATTGCTTTATGGTGTTATCTTTCTTCTTTCCTTTCTCTTCTGTCTTCTTTTCAGTGAAGTTGATTTTCTCCATTATTTAATTTTTTGCTTTTTAATTTTTATGTATTAATTATATGTTTTTCAATTTGAGGTTATCATGAGGTTTGCAAATACTCTCTTATAACACATTATTTTAAATTAATGACAGCACTGCATAAACAAGCAAAAAAAAATCTAACAAAAACTGTACCCTTTAACTTCACTCCCTTTTCTTAACTTTTTGTTGTTTTTCTTTATGTTGTATTATACTGTCTATGTCTCGAAGAGTTATTTTAGTTATTATTTTTGATTGGTTCATCATTTTGCCTTTCTACTCAATACAAGAGTAATTTACACATTACATTTGCAGGGTTAGAATATTTTGTGTTTTTTTTGTGTGAGTTTTATATCTTCAGATGATATATTATTACTCACTAACGTTCTTCTCATTTATATTGAAGAATTCCCTTTAGCATTTCTTGTAGGACAGATCTAGTGTTGATGAAATCGCTGAGCTTTTCTTTGTTTGGGAAGGTCTCTAGTTTTCCTTCATGATTGATTTACCCTTTTGAAGCTATTTTCTAGATCTTGTGGGCATGCTTCATTCTTCTTAATTCTTCCTCCTTTTGTCTCCTCTGCCTGTGTATTTTCAAATAGCCTGTCTTCAAGCTCACTCATTCTTTCTTCCACTTGATCAATTCTGCTATTAAGGGACCATGATGCAGCATATTAATTGCACTTTTCAACTCTGGAGTATCTGCTTGACTCTCTTTAATAATTGTAGTCTTTTTGTTAAACTTATCTGATAGAATTATGAATTCATTTTCTGTGTTATCTTGAATATTTTTGAGTTTCCTCAACACAGCTATTTTGAATTTTCCATATGTAAGGTCACCTGTCCGTTTCTCCAGAATTGGTCCCTCATGCCTCTTTCATTTTATGTGGTGAAGTCATGTTTTCCTGAATGTGTTGAAGCTTGTAGATGTTCTTTGGTGTCTGGGCATTGAAGAGTTGGGCATTTATTGCAGTTTTCACAGTCTGGGCCTATTTGTGCCTGCCTTTCTTGGGTAGGCTTTCCAGGTGTTCAAAGGAACTTGGGTCCCAGATCCAATAATGCTGTAGTACTTGTAGACTTGTAGAGGTTCCACTTTGGAGGTGTTGGAAAATGTCTGGGAAAATTCTCCGAATTACCAGGCAGAGACTATTTTATTTTAACTTACTCTTTCTCAAATGAAAAAATGTTTCTCTGTGTGGGCTACACAACCTGGAACTAGGGGTGGGGAAACACAAGCTTCTCTGTGACCACCAACACTGGGACAGTGCAAAGTCAGACCTGAAGGCGGCAGAGCACTGAGTCTTGCTGAAGGCCCACTGTAACCACTACCTGGTTAACACACATGTTCATTCAAGTCCCTAGGGTTCTACAATCAGCCAGTGGCAAAGCCAGCCAGGATTCTGTCCCTCCCTTCAGTGTGGCAATTTCCCTAGGCCCTGGCTGGGGCCAGAGATGCTGTCTTGGAGCCAGGAATTACAGTAAAAAACCTCAGAAATTCATCTGATGTTCTGTTCTACTGTTGCTACGCGGGCACTCAAAACACAATAGAAAGTCCTTCTTCCTCTTCCCTCATCTTTTCATAAGCAGAGGAGTCTCTCTCTGTAGCCACTTGTGTGACCAGCCCACAACGCGCTCTATCAGGCCACCACTGACGTTAACTTAAATCTCAAGGGCTCTTCAGTCAGCCTCTAGTGAATGCTTCCAGCCCTGAGATTCACCTTTCAGGGTAGTGGGATACTCTCTGACTCAAGGCATGTTCAGAAATGTTGATCAAGAGTCTAGGCCTGAATTCAGGAACCCCAAGAACCTGCTTAGTGCTCTATCTCACTGACTAAGTTGCAAAACAAAATCTTGTTTACCTTTTTCCCTGCTTTTCTCAAACAGGAGTCTCACCATAGCCACCACAGCTGGGAGTATGCTGGGTCACCCTGAAGCCAGCACATCTCAAATCCCAAGACCCACATCTTATTACCTGGGTATCATTGTTGGTTATTTAGTGGTCAAGGGCTTTTTAGTCAACAAAGGATGAATCTTGCCTGGAATGGTTTCTTTCCTTCAAGGCAGTGGTGTCCTATACTACTGTGGCTGTGCGGGTATCCAAGATGTAAGATGAAGTCCTCTTTAGTCTTTAGTTTCTTCTCCTCAAGCAGAAAGAAGCAGTCACTTTTGTTGCTGTCAGTTGTGCAGCCTGAGTTTGGCAGAGAGGTGTAGTACAAGCACTCCCTTAGCTGCCCTTTCTGGTATCTCTCTAGGTCATGTGCCAGCCCAATCCATTGTCTCAAAGCCAAGCCCACCACTAGGAGTTTCTTAGGCATTTCAGCCCTTATATCTTAGACTGCCTTTCAAGCTTACCTAGAATCCTAGAGCACATTGGCTCATACTGGCAAGGCCTGCCATGGAATTCAAATTCTGACTGCTGGAATGGGCAATCCCCCTCCACCTGGGTCTAGCCTAGGAGCTCCTTACATTTACAGGCACTGCTTAGCCTAGCACAGCTTTGCTCTCCACTATAACAGGCCAGCACTGAGGTCAATGTAAAATCTTACAATTGCTGCACTCTCCCTCTTCCAATCACAAAGATTTCTCTGTATCCCATCGTCACTGCTGGGCAATGAGGGGAAAGGGGCACAAGTCCTTCCTTAGCTGCCATGGCTGGTGTCTCAGTAGGTCATGTGCCCTCCAAGTGCACTGATTCTGAGCCCAGCTCAGGACAAGGACTTGCCAAGGAATTGCAGTACTTGTGGTCTGGACCATTCCTCAAGTTCACTTAGGGTCCCAGAGTACTTTAGCCCATGGTGGTAGGCTTGTCATAACCCACACTTTGGCCACTGAGATGGGTGATTCCCTTCTGGCTAGGGCTGATCCAAAAGCCCCCTCAAAGGGCAAACGTTATCTGGGTACTGTTTGCATTCTGCTGTGACAAGGAAACACTGAGTTCAATGTGAAGTACCTCAGGAATTGAGCTTTCCTTGTCCTAAGCACACAAATTCTCCATGCCAAGGGTTGCTGTTGGAAGCTGGGAGGTTGGAGGTGTCAGCAATGCATGACTGCCTCTCTTACCCACTTTCACTGCCTCTTTTTGGCAATATAAAGTTAAAACTAGATACCACTAGTGATCACCTGAATTTTGCATTTTCTGATGATGCTTTTAGTGCGTAGTTTACTCTTAAAATTTGGTTTTCCTGTCAATGTGCTTTATGGCTCACCTAATTTTTGGTTCCTGTAGCACTACTTTTTATGTCTAGTTAGTTGTTAAAATATGGTGTTCCTGTGGAAAAAATAAACAGTATAACTTTCTATTTAACCATATTGCTCTGCTCCTCCCACATATTTTTAATGATTTAAGTGATATAATTTTCCTAAGCTAAGTTTCCTAAGGAAATGCATATATCTACTATGGTCTGAATATTTATGTTTCCCCAAAATTTATATGTTGAAATCCTAACTCCCAAGGTGATGGTATTAGTAGGTGAAGAATTCAGAGGTAATTAGGTCACGATGCCACAGCCCCATTATATCAGCACTAGCCTGATATCAAAGCTAGATAACAACACTACAAGAAAACTGCAGACAAATATGCCTAATAAGCATGAATGCAAAAATCCTCAACAAAATATTTAAAGCTGAATTCAGCAGCTTAATAAAAGAATGACATATCATGACTGTCTTAGTCCATTTTCACACTGCTATAAAGAATTGCCCAAGACTGAGGAATTTATAAAAGAAAGAGATTTAATTGGCTCAGAGTTCCCCATGGCTGGGAGACCTCAGGAAACTTACAATCACGGTGGAAGGGGAAACAAGTGTTTCTTACATGGTGGCAGGAGAGAGAGGAAACAAAGGGGAAACAGACCCTTATAAAATAATCACATATCATGAGAACTCACTCACTATCATAAGAAGAGCACTGGGGAGACTGCTTCCATGATCCAATCACTTACCACTTTTTCCTCCTAGGCCTCCAGGCCTGTGATGAGAGGGGCTGCCATAAAAGTCTCTGACATACTCTGGATATATTTTCTCCATTGTCTTGGTGATTAACATTCAGCCTCTTCTTACTTATGCAAATTTCTGCAGACTGCTTGAATTCCTCCTCAGAAAAATGGGTTCTTCTTTTCAACCACATGGTTAGGCTGCAAGTTTTTCAAACCTTTGTGCTCTGCTTCCCTTTTAAATATAAATTTCTACTGAAGACTATCTCTTTGTCAATGCATATAACTGCATATTTTTAAGAGCACCCAGGTCACTTTTGAATGTTATGCTGCTTAGAAATTTCTTCTGCCAGATACCCTAAATTGTCTTTCTCAAATTCAAAGTTCCACAGATCTTTAGGGCAGAGGTAAAATGTTGCCAGTCTTTTTACTAAAGCATAGGAAGAATGACTTTTGCTCCAATTCCCAATAAGTTCTTCATCTCCATCTCAAACAACCTCAGTCTGGACTTAATTGTCCGTGTCACTGTTAGCATTTTGGTCAAAATGATTCAACAAGTCTCTGGGAAGTTCCAAACTTTCCCACATCTTCCTATCTTCTTCTGAGTCCTCCACACTGTTCCAACTTCTGCTTGCTACCCAGTCCTAAAGTTGCTTCTACATTTTCAGGTTATCTTTATAGTAGTACCCTACCCTAATGGTACCAATTTACTGTATTAGTCTATTTTTACATTGCTATAAAGAACTGCCCAAATCTGGGTAGTTTATAAAAGAAAGAGGTTTAATTAACTCACAGTTCTGCATGACTAGGGAGGCCCCAGGAAACTTATAATCAGAGAAGCAGACATGTCTTACATGGTGACAGGAAAGAGAGGAAGCAAAGGGAGAATAGGCCCTTCTGAAATCATCAGATCTTGTGATAACTCACCCACTACCATGAGAACAGCACGGGGGAAACTGACCACATGATTCAATCACCTCCAACCAGGTCCCTCCCTCAATACCCAGGGATTACAGTTTGACATGAGATTCGGGTGAGAAAACAAATTCAAAGCATATCAGTGACCATATGAAAATTATTCTGGAATGTTCCCACATGTAAAAATCAATGAGTGTAATGCACCAAATTAACAGGTTGAAGGAACAGTAAAACCTTGATCATCTCAATTGATGAAGAACATAATTATTTGGCAAAATTAAGCAGTCTTTCATGATGAGAACATTTGAGAAACTAGAAATAGAAGGAAACTACCTCAATATAATAATAATTATGTATAAAAAGCCCAAGTGAACATTATGATCATTAATGAAAAACCAAAACCTTTTTCTGTAACGTCAAAAATAAGGTGAGGATACCCAATTTCATCATTTCTATCAAATATAATACGAGAAGTTCTAGCCAGAACACTTTGGCAAGAAGAAGAAAGTAATTCCATTTGGAAATAAACAAGTAAAATTATCTCTGTTCACAGATGACATAATTTGATACATTGAAAACACTAGGTATTTTACAAGAATTGTTAGAGCTAATAAATATCTTAGCAAAGTAGCAGGGCAAGTCATCACCAAAATTAGTTGCAATTGTACATACTAACAGTAAAAATTCAAAAACAAATTTAAGAAAACTATTACATTTATAATAACATGAAAAATAATAACATATTTCAGATTTAATGTAATCAAGGAGGTGAAAGAATTGTACAATAAAAACTACAAAATACTGATGAAAGACATTAAAGAAAACATAAATAAATTATAATAAATATCATGATCATGGAGTAGAAGACTTAATATTATGAAGATAATACTACCCAAAGTGTTCTACAGATTGAATGTAATCCTTATCAAAACTCCAAAGACTTTTTTTCTGGAAAAATAAAACTTTATCTTAAAATATATATAAAATATCAAGGAACCACTAGTACCCAAAACAATCTTTAAAAATAAGGCAAACATGTAGGACTCACATTTCCTGATTTTGAAGCTTATTACAATATTACAATGATAAAAACAGTGTGGTATTGGCATAAAGACAGACATAGAGACCAATGGAACAGAGTATCAATGCAAATGTATAAATCATACGCATGTGATTAATAGAAATAATGTAAAATTGAATATTTGTCAAAACCTAGTTTATTTGATTACAATATCATCACAAAACATAAATATTAAACATTCTGAAAATATGATTGAGCAAATTTAAAGATTTTAGCATTCTGAATATTATTGTTAAATCATTCTTTTCAGTACTGAGGTAGACAATACCATTACCCATTGGCATTTTATGATGCTGTAACTTTTCTAATACTCATGCTTTGGGAGCACTAACTAAAACCAACTCCGATAAGCATAGATATTGCTTCACCGTCAAAGCTGAGTCAGTTAAGCACTCTAAACCCTGCCCACAGTAATGTGTCTGTGGACGTATTATTAATACTAGGTACAGATTATAATCATCCTTAGTGGCTTTTCGTTTTTGGAATTAAAATTCCAAATAATTTACTTCCATTGGCCAACATAAAGTAACCTTCCCACTAATGCTTGAATAGCAAAAAAAAAAAAAAAAAAAAAAAAGACAAGTCAAAGAGAGAAGAAAGATAGCCGAGAGATTAAATGACAAGCCTTATGATGGCGTTTAAGCTAAAAATAATCATTTTTTCTTGTTTTTACTTAAGTAATTATAGTGCTTGGGAAAAATATTTTTTGTATGCAGAGAATCAAATGAAATTATTAAATAAAAATTCTTGCCCTACAGACATAATATATGAGGCATAAACCTGAAGTTTGGAAGTATTTTAAAAATAATTTTACATTGCTTTCTTTTATTACACTCTTTTATCATGCACAAGTGTGCAAATCAAAGTTGTTTGTTTGGAAATACAAAAACCTGATTGCTAAAGATAATTATGAACTCCATTAAGTAGATATTTTAAATTAAGTAAATAGCTTACAATGTTAACTTTTTTAGATCAACACTGGCCTAGTCTCTTCATAGATGAGAACACTCCACTGAATGTATATGCATTTTTATCTTCCTTTTAAAAACATTAATTACTGAACTAGTTCACATAGAAGAATTAAGAATGTAAGTTCTGTGACAGATTTCTGTGTGGCTTATAATATTCAAGGAAGTGTAGGATGAAGTTTGGCTTGGTTCTAACTAAACTGGTTAGTTCAGTTCACTTTCACCCAAGAAATTTTTAAATTACGTTTTATAATTTCAGATGTGAAAGCTATTAAAACAAAATCACTGATAAACCACAAGGCATGAACTTGACTACATAAAATTTACCAACCATTTAAGGAAAATAAATCTGTCCATGTTATGTATTCCTCTAAATGTCTTGAGGCAGAAATCTATTTTATTATTATGTGTCATAGTTGTATTTTGAACTGTTTTTCTCTGTCCACAACAGTATTCAATAAGCATTAAGATAATCAAGTTGAGACATAATTTGATACCTTAATTATTTGCAATTTGATTCTTTCCCCCTAACTCAGCATTCGGGGGATTGGTGCAGGCATTTATAAAGTGTATGGTGCTGTCTGTACATCAATTTTTGTGACAATATTTATATTGTTTTTTCCTTGAGAAATTTTCTTTATCCTATTCCATAGAATTTCCTAAAAGTAGCATACACATACATATACACATAGAAAAAGGAAGAGTTGGGGTGAGAGGAAGGCATAGAGATCTGTTTAAAAAAGGAAAGCATAAGACATTTAAAAATCTTGCTACATTAGAACGTATGTGACAGTGAAACATGTTTTCTTTTAAGAAACCTATCACTTTGTCTTCTCTTAAAATATCAATTTGGCAGTTCCAACATATTTTAAATTAGAATTCACTTCCACATTTAAGTCTTTATTAATTTATGCTCTATGAACAGTACAGTCTTTATCGTCATGAAGGAAAATTCAGCATGCTGAAGTGGTGGGAAAAGTCTCAAATTTCTCTTCTTTGATTTTAATTAAGTTTAAAATAGATGGCATATTTAAGAGGTGTAAACCACAAGGTGTATTATCCTAAATCTCTGTCAAAGTGTTCTATAAACTTTACTGATTTCTAATTGAATGAGTAACCTTCACACTTAGAAGGCTCAGTTTCGGCATATACTGGTAGTAGCAAATGAAAATAGAATACAAGGAGAATGCTTTCAGCTTTTGCTCATTCAGTATGATATTGGCTGTGTGTTTGTCATAAAAGACTCATATTGGCAGGGCGCGGTGGCTCAAGCCTGTAATCCCAGCACTTTGGGAGGCCGAGATGGGCAGATCACGAGGTCAGGAGATTGAGACCATCCTGGCTAACCCAGTGAAACCCCGTCTCTACTAAAAAATACAAAAAAAAAAAAAAAAAAAAAAAAAAAACTAGCCGGGCGAGGTGGCGGGCGCCTGTAGTCCCAGCTACTCGGGAGGCTGAGGCAGGAGAATGGCGTGAACTCGGGAGGCGGAGCTTGCAGTGAGCTGAGATCCAGCCACTGCACTCCAGCCTGGGCAACAGAGCAAGACTCCGTCTCAAACAAAAAAAAAAATAAAAATAAAAAAAAAAAAAAATAAATAAAAGACTCTTACTGTTTTGAGGTATATTCCTTCAATGCCTAATTTATTGAGAGTTTGTTACATGAAGGGATGTTGAATTTTATAGAAGGTCTTTTCTGCATCTCAAGACAATCATTTTTTTTTCTTTAGTTCTGTTTATGTGATGGATTTTAATAATGTTTATTTATCGGCGTATGTTGAACCAGCCTTGCCTCCTGGAGATGAAGCCACCTTGATGGTGGTGGATAAGTTTTTGATGTGTTGTTGGATTTGGTTTGCAAGTATTTTATTGAGGATTTTTTCATTGATGTTCATCATGGATATTAGCATGAAGTTTCTTCTTTTTTGTTGTATCTCTGCCAGATTTTGATATCAGAAAGATGTAGGCCTCATGAAATGGATTGGGGATGAATCCCTTCTTTTCAAATGTTTGGAATAGTTTGGAATAGAAGAAATGGGACCAGATCCTCTTTGTACTTCTGGTAGAATTCAGCTGTAAATCCATTTGGTCCTAGACTTTTTCTGGTTGGTAGGTATATTTGTCTGGATTCTCTTTAGGAACAGAACTAATAGGATAGATAGAGTATATATAAAGAGGAGTTTATTAAGGAATATTAAACTCACACAATCACAAGGTCACAGAATAAGGCAGCTGCAAGCTGAGAAGCATGGAAGACAGCCTGAGTCCTAACGCTGAAGAACGTGAAGTCCAATGTTAAAGGGTAGGAAGCATCCAGCACAAGAGAAAGATGTAGGTTGGGAAGTTAAGAAAGTCTAGTCTTTTCATATTCTTCTGCCTGCCCTTATCTTTGCTGCACTGGCAGCTGATTAGATAGTGCCTACCCAGGTTAAATATGGGTCTGCCTTTCTCAATCCACTGATTCAAATTTTAATCTCCTTTGGCAACACCCTCACAGACACACCCAGGATCAATACTCTGCATCTTTTAATCCAATGAAGTTGACACTCAGTGTTAACCATCACAATAGGCTATTTCTTACTGCTTCAATTTCAAAACTTGTTATTGGTTTATTAATAGATTCAACTGTCTCCTGGTACAGTTTTGGGAGGGGGTATGTGTCCAGAAATTTATCCATTTCTTCCTATTTTCCAGTTTATTTTCATAGAGGAGTTTATAGTATTTTTTGATGGTTATTTGTATTTCTGTGGAGTCAGTGGTAGTATTCCCTTATCATTTCTGATTGCAAATGTAAAACCCAAAACTATAAAAACTGTGAAAGAAAATCCAGGCTATACCATTTAGGACATAGGCATGAGCAAAGATTTTATGAAAAAATCGCCAAAAGCAATGACAACAAAAGCAAAAATTGACAAATGGGATCTAACTAAACTAAAGAGCTTCTGCATAGAAAAAAAAAAAAAAAAAAAAAAAAAAAAAAACTATCATCAGAGAGAACAGGCAGCCTACAGAATTGGAAACATTATTTACAATGTATCCAGCTGACAAAAGTCTAATATCTAGAATCTACAAGGAATGTAAGCAAATTTACAAGAAAAAAACAAACAAACAACCCCATTAAAAAGTGGGCAAAGGACATAAACAGATACTTCTCAAAAGAAGACCTTCATGCAGCCAACAAACATATAAAGGAAAGCTCAACATCACTGATAATTAGAGAAATGCAAATCAAAACCACAATGAGATACCATCTCACACCAGTCAGAATGGTGATTATTAAAAAGTCAAAAAACAACAGATGCTGGAGAGATTGCAGAGAAATAGGAACACTTTTACACTATTGGTGGGAATGTAAATTGTTTCAACCATTGTGGAAGACAGTGTGGTAATTCCTCAAAGATTTAGAACTGGAAATACCATTTGACCCAGCAATCCCATTGCTGTGTATATACTCAAAGGAATATTTATTATTCCTTTATAAAGATACATGAACATGTATGTTCATTGTAGCACTATTCCCAATAGCAAAGACATGGAATCAACCTACATGCCCATCAGTGATAAACTGGATAAAGAACATGTGATGCATATACACCATGGAATACTATACAGCCATAACAAGGAATGAGATCATGTTCTTTGCAGGGACATGAATGAAACTGGAAGCTCTTATCCTCAGTAAACTAACGCATTAACAGAAAACTAAACACTGCATGTTCTCACTTATAAGTGGGAGCTGAACAATGAGAACACATGGACACAGAGCAGGGAACAACTCACAATGGGGCCTGTCAGGGGAAGGCAGGGGTGGGAGAGCATTATGAAAAATAGCTAATGCATGCTGGGCTTAATACCCAGGTGATGGGTTGATAGGTGCAGCAAACCACTATATCACATGTTTATGTAACAAACTGGTGCATCCTGAACATATACCCCAGAACTTAAAATAAAATAAAAAATAGAAATACAGCAAAACTGCTAACACAGTTTTTTTTTTTTTTTTTTTTTTTTTTACTTTTTAAGCTGTGTAATCTGCATTGTTATAAGTACTTTTATTTCATCATAAGTATTAATTGTGTTGTAATTAAGATCTCAATTATAATTTTATTAAAAATATCTCACAGAAACTTGACAAAATTGTGCATGTGAATAAAACGTAAAAATTTTATAGACAACAAATGTTGAATAAACAAATTTAAAATAATATATTCTTATTTTAATATGATTATTTATCATCAGTTGTTCCTGAATAAAAAAAAAAATCATACCATCATTTTACTATTTTAAACAAAGATGACTTTTTGTTCATTTGTTGCTAATACTTAAAAAATTATTTTAGCACCATATCTGTAACTTTCTCTCCCTTGAGCAAATCTCTCTGTATATTTTTCCTGAAAAAGCTTTTTTGAGAAAGCTACAACATTATTTTGGTGTGGGGAAGGGAGTACATAGAATTCATCTTATTCTACTTGCTGCTAATAATTTTTTTGTAGTTAAATATGCTTAACATAAAATTTACCACTTTAAACATTTTTAAGTGTGTAGTTATCAATTTTTCGTTGTTGGAAACCACCCAGATTTTGCTACTTTCTTACAGTCACAGTAGAAAACTAATATATGTTCCTTTCTTCAGAAGATAAGTTTAAAACATCAAGAGATTCTTCTGACTGTATCTTTTTTATCTGTCCTCTCTTAATTTTGGACTTTTTGTAAACTTTGGACAAAAACATATTTAGCAGTGTGAGATAAGACTATATAAGTTTAGGAAAGGGAGGAAATTTAAACATCTTCAGAATGATGTTTCCTCAACTGATTAAAGTTTAACTTACTCACATTATCTCAATACCTGAGGTTATCTTGCAGAAAAAGAGATACTGAAAATGATGAACTTTATTGCTATAGAACATTTTTTAGGACAGCTGCTTTCTAGAGAGGATTTTTTCATGGATAAAACTCTAAACAATCCTACAACAGAGACATATTCTTCTAATTAAATGTTTTTTTTTCTGTCAATCTCACTTATACTAAAAATATTATTTTTCTCTACAGAGAAATATTAAAATATATTATAGCCACTTATTAATTTAACTTGGCACCTGGCACTGTGTGTTATCACATTAGCCTGTCAATAAAAGTTTGTAAGAATGCATTATGTATGTGTGAAAAGATAGTGGTTAATCTCTATGAACGTTCTTCTCCACTTCTATGTTGAAAATAAATAGGAACTTAGGATTCAGCTGACAAAGATGTGTAGTAAGAAATTAAAAATGTGCCTTGGTAAAAATGATATTATTTCAAATAACATCAATGTTTGAAATTAGTCATTGTTAAGGTTGTTTAAACTGGTGAAGAGACTGAATATCTCTCCCATTTACAAAGACGAGAAATAGTAGCAAAGGACCTATTACATATTCAATAAATCATATAAATTCAACTCAGAATGTCAGAAAGAAGATTTAATATAGTGGCTTGTCTTTAAGGAAAATAGATTTGCAATCGTGAACATATTTGAGTAGCATTACTTTGCAAATGGTTTCTAAAGCCATGAGAGTGGTGGAGGTCATGGAGAAGGAGTCTTTTATGACTACCTCTACCTCTCAACCCTGAAGCTTATCTGATTTGTGTTGAGAATTTAAAACAAAATGAACAAACAAAATAAAGTATAAGAGTAAATATTTACATGGAACTAGAAATTTCAATAATATTTTTAAGTATGGGAAAGACCTTTATTATGTTGTGGTATATTCCTTTTTTACCTAATTTTTTGAGCACCTTTATTATGAAAGGTTGTTAAATCATGTTCAATGCTTTTCCTACATCTATAGAAATGACGATTCTACTTATGTGATTAATGTGATATATCACATTTATTGATTTGTATATGTTGAATCATTCTTGTATGCCAGGGATAAAGGGCATACAAATTAGAAAAGAGGAAGTTAAATTGTCTATTTTGCAGATTACATGATCTTACATACAAACACTCCTATAAGCTCCATCAAAAAAAAGTTACAACTAATAAATAAATTCATTAAAATTGCAAGAGAGCAAATCAGCATACAATTTTCTCAAAAACCTAAAAATGGTACTATAACATAATCCAACAATTTCACTCCTTGATATTTATCCAAGGAAAGAAGATCAGTATAACAAAATATGGGAGCTACAGTCCTGTGTTTATTGCAGCACTATTCACAATAGCAAATATATGGAATCAGTCTAGCTGCCCATCAGTGGATAAGTGGACAAGAAAAATGTGGTATATATACACAATGGAATAGTATTCAGCTATAAACAAGAACGAAATGTTGTTATTTGCAGTGGTGTAGATGAAGCTGAAGGACATTATGTTAAGTGAAATAAGCCTGGCCCAGAGAGACAAATGTCACATATTCTCACTAACACGTAGGAAATAACAATTGAATCTCACGTGGTTGGAGAGTAAAAACATAGTTATCAGAGGACAGGAAGGGTGTGTATTGGGCAGAAGGAGAGAAAAAAGATAGGCAAATGAGTAAAAATATACAGCTAGAAGAAATAAGTTCTATTTTTCAATAGTACATTGGGATGACTATAGTTAACAATATGTTGTATATTTCAAAATATCTAGGAGAGAGAATTTGAAATGTTTCCAACACAAAGAAATAATAACTACTTGAGCTGATTTTATCCTAATATTCTAACTTGATCATTACTCCTTCTATACATGTATCAAAATATTACATGTCCCATGGGTATGTAAAAATATTATGTATCAAAAAAGATTATTTTGTGACACATAAAAATTACATAAAATTGAAAGTTAGTGTCTATAAAGTATTACTAGAATTGAAAAAGCCTCAAACAACAACAAAATAGTTTTATTAAAAATTAGGCAACAAATCAGAAGAGACATTTCAGACTATAGATCTATCTTAACTCTAGATCTATAGTTAACAATATAGTATTGTGTACTTTAGCGTATGTTGTGGAGCTATCTCATGTTAAGTATTCCTGGTACAACAAACAAACAAACAAAACACAAAAGAACATAAGAAAATATTTGAAAGTGATGGATATATTTTGTACCTTGATAGTGATGGGAGAATAATGGGTGTATGCATATGGCCAAGCTCACCAAAATGCATATGTTAAATATGGACAATTTGGGTATATCAGTTAAACCTCAATAAAGTTTAAAATGTTAATAAAATATCACAAATATCAACCTTGAAAATCCTGAGGAACAATGTATTTATTCATTTATATAGCCTAACACCAAATCTCCATAATCCTATTTTCATATTTTTTTGATCTTATTCTTTGATCACCTCAATTAAGAATGATTTCTTTTCAGTATTATATTAAAAAGAAAAAAATAACATATGTCTGTCTTTTCTCACATAAATGATTGATGTTTGATTTATTGATAATTTTAAAGTATTTCTTTTTTGCTTTATAACTCATTAGTAATGCTTTGTAAATATTTATTTTGGGCTGAATTTGAGAAAAACCAAGTTCACATTCGTATATAACACTTGTCCCTATCTTTTGGTGTCACAGAATTAGTAAATCAGCATAGAAAGTGGTAGAAATATTTCTGGAAGCCACTCCTATGTCTGCCCAACAAACACTAACCTAATTATATACAGAAGTGACTGACAACTACATAAAAATCCACTTAAACTCAAATTTAATGTATATCTAATGTATCTTCCCCTAGCTGGGTTCCTAAAATACCCACGGGTATTCCATTTCCTTCAGATGCAAAATAGAAAGCAAATAAGGTATAGCTGTAAAGGAAAATGTATGTGGTTCTCTTTATTTTATAACAAATTTATTTATAATAAATACCTTCAATACATTTTACTTAAGTCAAGAGACATGGTCACATATTGCAATGGCTCCTCTCAGTGCTTTTAAAGGAGTTAAATGAAAGTCCCTGAAGTTTAGATTTCATTCATTTTTCTTTTAATCCACCTCTGGAGAGACTACAGGGTAGACAAAATGAAGTCTTAGGATAAAGACATGAAGAATACTAATAGTTATAGGTCAAGTAAGGGAGGAACCAGAAAACATCCACTGTAAGGTAAAGAAAATTAGAGAGTAATTTAAGAAACACAATGTGGTTGCTTTTGAAAATACCACTGAATGGTCAAATAAGACTATCAATGAATGGTAAGTATTGGACTTTCAATGAAAGTATTAGGTGTAATAGGCAGATATAAGAAAGAAAATGAGAAGTGAGTTCTTGGAATAGGTTAGGAACTAATTATTTAACAAATATATCTATGAAAAGAAATAAAACGATAAGTCATTACTTGCCCAGGAACCATAACTAGGGGCAGTGGCTCCTGTAGAGCATCACTTGTACCGAGGACATCAAGGCTGCAGTGAGCAATGATCTTTTGCAACTGTACTCCAGCATCGGTGATACAGAAAGACCCTGTCACTAGAGATAAAATACAGTAAGATAACTATTAGGCAGATCATAACCTGTCACCTTTGTTTATGTAGCAATTTTATCACTGCTTGCAGTCTCTAAGATTACTGCCATCAGAAACCAAATTTCACTCTGCATATTTTAGCTCTGTACTCTTTCTAAGGAACTAAGCTATTTATGTTACTCCTTTGCTTCATATTATTATGCTTATGGTATAATAATTCTCCATATAAAAGCTAAAATTTTAGTGCTCTAGCTAGACGGAATTACACTTCTTAGCATGCTATGTTTTCTTGTCTGAGGATCTTTGCTGATTCTTTTATATCACTATCCCTTTCAAAGGTTTACCGATTCTTTTAGGTATGAGCTTCCCAGTATGCCCTCCAAGAAAAAATTCCTCTTATTTATGCCTATATTCCGTGGCCTTGGTATTCACTCTCTTTACTTCTTTCCCTTATTAAATGTTTAGATATGATACATCTCTTTTACTTATCTGTTTTCCCCACTTGATTGCATGTTTGGTAATGGAGAAAAATCTCAATACCCATAACATACTTAAATGTTTGTCTACCATAATATTCTGTGAGAAATGTTAAATCAATGTGGTACTTTTTTCTGTCTTAAATACACGATGTTACACATGTATAGTGATTTGATTAGTTGAATTAATGTAATGAGCTGTTACAAAAAAGTCTCTAAAGTTTTGAGGTCAGCACTTAGAATTAATCAGGCAATAGAAATAATATGTGCATATCTGAATATTTCCTTATAACACATTCTTGATGTTGTTTTCTATTTATTCACACATATATGAATATATACATATAAACATGCTACATATATATGCACACATATATATTATACATATGTATTTTATTTATATCTTGTTTGGGAGTGGCAGCATTAAAATATATTATTAAGATGAATTTTCAACATACAGCAGTCAACCATAAAGTTCAGTTTTGGAATATTAAAAAATAAAAGCAATAACATGAGAGTGTTCGCTTAAATTTTATCAGAATAATTTAATATACACTTTTAAAGTTCTTAAGTAAATTGATTTAAGACTATGCATGCAATTTGTAAAATTTAAAACAAAATTACATGCATGTAGTTACTACAACAGTTCCACTCTGCTCCTATATAAATATTGCTACAAAATTATCATTTTCTAAAATTAAATAGTAATACATTTTGGATGAAAAGAAGTGAATAGATTTTAGACATGTTTTGAATACATTTGTGAACAATTTGAGAAATTGATAAATCAAAGAAAGATCTGGTCTGCCCAACACTCTAGTA
The DNA here is from genome assembly GCF_007565055.1 of Rhinopithecus roxellana. Lineage (NCBI taxonomy): Eukaryota > Metazoa > Chordata > Mammalia > Primates > Cercopithecidae > Rhinopithecus > Rhinopithecus roxellana. The sequence goes on along the minus strand of NC_044550.1, from coordinate 68,318,966 downwards.
TATACAGTATATAACGTAGTAATGATACATTACTAAAGACCTCTATATTACATACAACATGTAATAACATGACGTTATAAATTATAAAAAACATATAAATGTATCCACTATGCTGAGATATTTATTTAACAGATATTGTAAAAATGTATCAAGTTGTAGTACCTCTTTCCACAATATATAAACAAAAATTTTAGAGGAATAAAGAAGTAAAAATACAAGAAACATGAAATTATAGAAATAAATATTTAAGATTTTTTATTTATACACATCATAATTGAAATTGAAAGCAAACTGAGAAACATTTGCAGTAAATATAAAATAAAGAAAAAGTGTCAAAATCTCATGCAAATCAATGCAAAAATATTAAAATCCAAATCAAATAAATGAGCATATGATATTAACATTCATTTTATAGAAAGAAAAGTATGCAAATTGGAAAATGTAAGATATATTAATCTTCTCTGCTGGACAAAATACAAACCTGAACAGCCTTGAGAAATTTTTTTTTAATTTAGCAAATTTCTGTATTATGATATTCAAAGGTAATCTATTTAACTCAAAGCCTCATGTTGTTTTCTGGAACCTAAGTGTTAAAATTTCTGTTCAGAATTCATATATAATTGTTATAACTCTCAAAACACTAGGTTTTGAGAGTGTTCTACATTTCGAGAGTGTTCTACATCTACTGGTTTCACCTGGCTTCTTCAATGGACCGTATATTGACCAGATCCTGCTCCAAGCAGTGGGTTGACAACAGGGGTCATGACTGGTGCTTGGAAAAAAAGTCCTGCCAATGATCTCCTACCCCAAAGCCATTTAGTGAAATTTTAAGCTTGTAGAAGCTTTCTTTTCTCAGATGAAAGAAGAAACAAATATGTCATTCACCATAGATAAACTCCAAGTCTCATAATTTTGTGGTTCTTGTGCAGATGAAAATCTGGCCTCATCACATAAATCTGTGGAGAATTGGGATATGGGGAAGTAACATAAGATGCTAGTCTAGCTGCTGTTTTGAATAATAAAAGGTCTGTTTTCTGATCCAGAGGTGTTACTGTTTATATATATCCTGTGCTAGGTAAGCATGGTGAAATCTCAGATCCATTGCATTTTCTGATTTATCAATTACTATATGTACTACTCTATAATCGTAGCCTATTTATCTATATAGATAAGCTATTATCTAGATAGATAGGCTCTCTCTCTATATATATGCATATATGTATATATGTATATATATGTATATATGTATATAATAAAAGATCTATTTAGAATAATGCATGTACAAAATAAAAAATCAAAGCAGTGATAATAGATGATGACCTTTTAGAAACTTATATTTTTATATTTTTGAGAGTGTTCTACATTTCCTTTGACAAACATAAGTTACATTTATATTCAGAATTTAAGAAAAGCATTTATGCTGTTTAATAAAGCATTATGCTGTAAAAAAAAAAAAAAAAAAAAAAAAAAAAAGTATCAAGAGTGCCAAGTCTAAAACCATTGCTTTGGTAAATAGCTTCAAAAGTAATTATCATCAATATTAAATGCATGTATTATTTTTATTACCAATTATTACAGCACATTGTAATCACCTGGGAAGCATACCAAAAAGTAAAATAATAATTCCCTAGTGTAAGACCCAAATATCATAAACATTAAAAAATATTTTCCAACTAATATACTCCCATGATTAAGAACAACAGATCCAGAAATAAGATTTTGCTATTCATTACATACGGAGATTACTGCACATCACAACTTAGTTTCAGGTCTCCAGGATCTAACAAAAAAACTTGAATCAGAAAATTATTAATATAATATTCTCAGCCTCAAAATAAAGGTGATTTATTTCCAGTAATCAACCATAAAGAGTTTGGATAATTACCCTTTGTAGAAACAAATATACAACTAGAAAATGGTAAAAAAGCAATTACTTTAGGATACTGGAAAATAATCTAAAGAAAGCAATACCTTGAGAAGTGTCTAGGAATAAAAACTGTTCCTTCTGCTTATAACAACAATAATTTTGCTACAACGTACTGTTGAAAATGTCTAGTTTTCAAATATTGGTAGACAAAAAAAAAACAAAGTCTTATTTATGCTTAGAGATGACAAAGACTGTAAAGTAAGCTGACTTCAAGCGGGTCTAGGTATTTGGGTTTCACAGATAAAGACTACAGAGCAACTATTGTAAACATGTTAAAAGAAAATGGATTAATAGTGAATAAAGAAAAAGAGAAAATCAATACAAAAAAGATGCAAACTGTAAAAAATAAATAGCAATTTTGTATCTAAAAAATAATTTTGCATAAATTAAAAGCTTACCAAAATGGTTCAGTAGTAGATTTGAAAGGGCGGACACACACACAAAAAATCAATAAACTTCAAAAAAGTTTAATCATTTTATTTCAAATAACAGAGAGAAAACTAGTTAATTGTAACAACAGAGACTCAGACTTCTGCTGGAAAATAACTAATATTTCAAAGAAATGCATCACGAGAGTCCTAAAAGTAGAATAAAAGGGAACATAAATATATTTGAAGAAATGATGACAAAAACTTCACAAATTAGTTGGAAAATAGTAACTTACTGACTGAAGGAGCTCATTAAACATTAATAGGTTAATCATTTATAAAACCACATTTACATATATCTTTATATAAATTCTGAAAGCTGAAAATAAAAGGAAACCTTGAAGCATCAAGGCTAAATGCTTATGTATGTGGAAAATAGGATTAGTGGCTATTTTATTGTCTAAAACAGCAAAAGTCAGAAGTATTAAAATGTATGTATTTGAATTGCTGAGAGGTGTGAAGTGGTCATCTTTCAATCAAGAATTCTGTATACAGTAAAAATATTCTTCACATACGAAGACAATATATTTCCATATTTTAAAAAATAAGAAAATATGTTTGTAGTTGAACTTTATTACAGGAAATGCCAAAGGAACTTCTTTACACTGAATTAAAATAAAACTACATCATAACTCAAATGCACAGGAAGAAAACAAGTGCACCAGAAATGGTAATTATATGGTTAAATGTAAAATAAAAATATATGTGATCATTAAAGGTAAAACTGTAACACTAAATTTCATAGTTTATAACTTATATAGATATACTCTGTGATAAACATAAACATGAGAATGGAGGATAGAAATATATATGTGCAAAATTATTACATATTATAAAAATTAAGTCGCTGTTAATATAGATTGTTATCAGTTAACATGTACGGCATTCCTTTAAAGAATCACTATATATAGATATAAAATTTAATACATGACCTTACAGGATAGGAAAATGATTTTTTTTTAATAAATGAAGATGTTAAAGGAGGAACAAAAAAACAAAAAAGATGAATGAATAAACAAACAGCAAATGGCAGACCTAAACTCAACTGTATCAATAATTACATTGAAATTGAATGGACTAAACACCTCCTTAAAAGGCAGAGACTGTCAGTGTGGATGAAAATGCAAGAATTGAACACACTCTTTCTATAAAAAATACACTTTAAATTTAAAAACACAAATCTCATGGATGCACGAATTTGGAAAAATACGTGGCATATAAACAATAAGAAAAATTAATGTAGTGCCTATAATAACAATAAACTAATTAGACTAAGATACATAGTTCTATATTTAATAAAAAGAGATATTTTATGGTAATCAAAAGATGAATATACGAGGGAGGTAGGTACAACAATTAGAAATCATTATGCATGAGTAAAAAACAATTTCAAAATAAAAATGCAAAAATTAACACAATTTATGCCTTGACAAATTATCAAATATATCTGGAGGTTTTTATTACTTACTTCTCATTAACTGAAACAATTAGAAAGAATATCAACAAGGGTAAATAAGGCCAGAGCAACGCTTCATAGAAAAGTAATCTAATTAGTATCAATAGAGAATTCCACTGAATAATTATAGGATTCACATTCTTTGCAACCACTCACGAACCATGTTTTGGTCCATAAAACAACACTCAATAAATTTTTTAAAAATGAGATAATTTACATCATTTTATCTCACTTAATGTATTTAAATGAGGAATTCTATATCCAGAATAGAGATAAGAAAAAAAAAAAACTATATCCAGAATAGAGAGGAGAAAAATATGAGGATGATAAAGAACAGGTTTCTAAATATTCGATGTGTCAAAGAAGAAATGCAAAGAGAAATTTAAAGAAATGCATATATGTGTGTGTGTGTGTGTGTGTGTGTGTCGGTATATAATGTTAACTGCTAAGATCAGTACTTGCTAAGATCAGTGAAACAGAATTTTGAATAGACTGATAAAGAACAAAAAATAATAAAAATTAGCAATATATATGTAACTGAATTAAAATAGAGACACAATGTAATGAAAGTAGGTAGGACACAGATAAAATAGTGATTTAAAACAATTTATAGCTTCATGGTAAATAATGGAAAAGTCTATAATTAATGATGTTAACTTTCACCTTAGGAATCCAGAAAAATAAAAATAGATAAAACAAAAATGTATCTAATGAAGAAAATAATCCAGATCAAAGCAAAAATCAATTAAATAGAAAACAGAGAAAAATTAATTGAACACAAATTACATATTTGCTAAGGTCAGTGAAATCGAAGTTTACATAGACTGATAAAAGAATAAAAAGGAAATAAAAATTAGCAATATCAGGAAAGAGATAGGACTATTGCTACACACCTTATAAAATATTAAATATAATTAAGGATTGTATTGAACAATTTTTGTGAACACATTTTTCTGTTTAGAAGGTATGAATACATTCTTAAAAAAACAATTGACCAAAACTGAAACAAGAATTAGAATTTTTGAATAAAACTATATCAAGCAAAGAAATTAAATTAGTAAATAAAAAATTTTTCCACAAAGAAAAATTTAAGCCTTAATGTCCTGATGAATTCTACTAAATATATAGAAAAATAGTAATGCCAATTCTACACAAACACTTTCAGAACATTGAGAAAGGAACACTTTATTTCATGAGGTCAATATTATTTTTATGTCACAGCCAAAGTCATAACAAGGAAAGACAATTATAGAACAATATTGATCCTCAACATAGGAATTAAAATCCTGAAAATGAATTGCCAAAGTGAGTCCACTAATAAATATACAATATAACAAACCATTTCTAAGAGAGGTTTGTCTCATGAATACAAAAATATAATATAAAAATCAATTAATGTAGTATATACCATGTTAGTGTAATAAAAAGGGAGGAGGCATATACGTCATAATCTCTGTAAACTGAATGAAAGAATATCACAAATTAACATATCTGTTCATGATTAATAATTCTCAACAAATAAGGGCTATAAGGTAAATCCCTTAAATTGATAAAATATATTCAGAAAGAACATAAAGCTAGCATTGCACTAAATAGTGAAAGAATGAATACATTACATTTAAGAGGATCAAGGTAATGATCTTTGCTCTGACAACTTTTACTTAATATTGCATTGAAATTTCTAGCCAATTCAAAAAGGTAAGAAAAAAAGTAAACGACATATAGATTCAAAAAAAGAGTAAGACATTCCTTATTTAGAAACAATATACTTATATAGAAATTCCCAAAAAAATCTTACAAATACCATTTTAATAGCATCAGAAGTAAATAAATTTAACTATTAAATAAAAATAGAAATCTATAGATATGTGATCAATTTATTTTTTTCTGTGCAAAACCTTCACTCACGATCATCAACTGACAGCATCATATAAATTAACAAGAGGGATTACCAAGTTATCGGTATTTTTAGTTTATTCGTTTTCTAGGACTTCCATAACAAAATACCATAGGTTGGAGAGATTACATTTCTTAGATATCAAAGTCAGACAAAGACACCACAAGAAAATAACACTATAGGGTACAATCCCTGATGAAAATAGATGTAAAAACCTTCAGCAAAATGCTAGCAAACTGAATTCAACAGTGCATTGGAAGGATCATACACTATGATTAAGTCAGATTTATTCCTGGGATGAAAGAGTAGTTCAACATGGAAAAGCAATTAATGTGGTACATGACATTTACAAAATGAAGGATATAGTCACATGATCAACTTAACAGACTCAGAAAAAGCATTTGACAAAATTCAACACATGATTTAAAAAAAAAAAAAAAGGCTTTCAACAAATTAGATATAGAAGGAAGTTACCTCAACATAATGAAGTTCATGTATAACACCACACTCAGTGGTGAAAAATTGAAAACTTTTTCACCAATGCAAGCATGTTCACCCTGGACACCTCTATTAAACATAGTACTTGGATTCCTAGCCAGAGCAATTTCCTAGAGAGGATTAACAGTGTAGTAGGCCCTGCACAATAAATATAAACAACTATGAAAACCTAGCAGTTGAAACCATTTGTGATGAATCACAGAAAATAAAAATAGAAAGATGAACTGAAAAATTACACTGAACCTCAGCAACATATGAGAAATACTAAGTAATCTACACAGAGGAAACGAAAGAAAGGTAAGAATAGAAAAAAATATATATTTGAGGGCAAAAATGCCTGGATATTTTCTAAGTTTGATAAAAATAGCATACCTACAGATAAAAGGCACTCAATGGGTGTATCTATTCCAGTAGGATAAAAACATGAAAGCATGCCAAGATACATCATGATTGCATTGCTGAAAGGCAGCAATAAAAAGAAAGTTTATATCTTAAAGGGTAAGAAAGTATACTAATTTTTTAACTGCCAGAATTATTTTCAAAGTGGTTTTAACATTTAATACTCTCATCAACAATGTATGAGTGTTCTGGTTCCTGCACCTCAACTACAACATTTGGTGTTTTGAGTGTTTTTCTGTTTTGTTTTTGGTATTCACTTAAGGTCTAGTGGTATCTTATTTTAATTTTAACTGATATTTCACTGACGTTGAGTTAGCATCAATGCTAACTCTGTGTGTGTGTGTCAGCTTGACCTGCAAAGACATACACTAGTTTCTTCATCCAGATTTTATTCTTATTTTTTGCAAATTCTTGAATTGCAAGTTATGAGTTAAATAGTCCCTTGATAGTCCTGTTGTGCACACAGCCTGGAACAACACTCCGTTCTTCATTTGACAATCTCTAAGACAAAATTAAGTAATTACTTAATTTAATTACAAAATTAAAATTAATCTCTCATTAAAATTAAGTTACTCAATTTGGGAAGATGTTCTTACTCTATAGTTTCATTGAAAAACTAGCTATCTAGCCGGGCGAGGTGGCGGGCGCCTGTAGTCCCAGCTACTCGGGAGGCTGAGGCAGGAGAATGGCGTAAACCCGGGAGGCGGAGCTTGCAGTGAGCTGAGATCTGGCCACTGCACTCCAGCCTGGGCGACAGAGCGAGACTCCGTCTCAAAAAAAAAAAAAAAAAAGAAAAGAAAAGAAAAACTAGCTATAACTTTCATAGATCACTTTCCTATTGCTTGTTTTTCTAGCCACAGGCTCTCAGCTTTGTTAGAGCCCATACTGTGCCTTCATTCCTTACATTATTTGTAGTAGCACCTCAATAAATAGTGAAGGTCAAGAATGTAGTTTTACTCACTAAACTTACATGTCCTTTAAGGATGTGAAAAACATTTTAAAAATATATATATTACATAATTATTTAAATAGCATCATTTCTTATGATGACCTTTATCAGCACTAAATTATTACTGACCAGTTAATTATTAATATTGTTAATAAAAATAAATAAGTAATAAGGTAAACGTACCATCAGAATATATCAAAATGGTAATATTGACAAGATAGCTGGTATCAGCTCAAAATAATGCCAAATTCTGCACTTTGATTTTACTTACTATAATTATAGTAGATACCAATTATGCTGTCCTAAAAGCACAATATATTTAGCATCATCAATTAAATTATGTATATCATTGATTTTAACTTCCATTTACTTAAGAAACAAAACAGTTTTAGTTAGTTTTACTTTCCTTTTTTTTTTTTTTTTTTGTTTTGTTTTGTTTTGTTTTGTTTTGTTTTGTTTTGTTTTGAGACAGGGACTCACACTGTCACCGAGGCTGGAGTGCAGTGGCACAGTCTCGGCTCACTGCCACCTGGAACTTCTGGGTTCAGGTGATTCTTCCACCTCAGATTCCAGAGTAACTGGAACTAAAGGCACATATTACCTTGCCCAGCTAAATTTTATATTTTATTTAGAGATTGGGTCTCACTTTGTTGCCCAGGCTGTTCCTAAACTTCTGGGCTCAAGCGATTCTCCCATCTCTGTCTCTCAAATTGCTAGGATTAAAGATGAGAGCCACTATATACAGCCTTTATTTAATTTTTTTGAGAAAAAAGTTAAAATACAATGCCTGTCATGGATAACTTATTTTTACATTATTGAATCCATCACCCATATTTTAAGATTTAATATTATGTGAAATTGATTTTGATGCCCTGTTTTGCATGATTGCTTTTTTCATGCATGGTAAATGCACAAGGTGCATTTTTTTCCCTAATGATGAACTATTAAACCATCTATAAGATATAATTTGTTAACATTTGTCATGTTTAGCAACATCTGCACATTACACGGTTTATAACAGCATTCAGTCAAGAATACATTCAATCTTATGTTATTAAATTAATAAAAACAATGAACACATATTTAGTATAAGAATAAAAAGGACTACACTATATCTGAACACTCAAGACAGCCTGACAAAACAGTTGCTCTGAATCCTCATCAGTGTATTTACTTTGACTTTTTAGTGTTACTGAATTCTTCAAAAAAGGTTTATTTAAGGGAATGTAGACATTCAACACAGTTTTCATCAAATAGGGCAAATTTAGTTCAAAAGATATTTCTAGGAAAATTTCTGGTGAAAATGTGTTGATTAACTGAAATTTATCCATACAAATATAACATTATTATTCCAATGTAGTTAAATAGGAAAATGAAATATTTCACACCATTTTTTGTCATCAAATAGGTATTAGTAAGCTGAACGCATATACTAGTTCATATAGGTAGATTTTGTAGACCTTGAAAAGATATTATTTGCACTAAATGAAAGAGATGTTTGATTTGCATACATAAATACCTTAAATTTTGCTCTGTGCTAGTTAGGTCACTAATGGGTGAATGAAAAGTGAACCAACACTGTTCTTTGAAGAGCTCTAGAGTGTATGATGGACATGTTTTTCTGGTAAGCAAATCAATAATGAAATCACACTGAAAAATTATGCATGTGAAAAGGTGAATTTAGAGCCAATATAGTGCACTGTATCTTTCCTTTCCATCGCAGTTTTGAAAACGAAGTCTCTTTATGGATTAACTCTTCTTTGTTGTTCTTACAGAATAAAATCATTGTGAAAATATTTTTCTTTAAGATGATTGGTAAAGTCAAGAAACGTTTATACATTTAAATAAAATTTAAACTCTAGGAATCACACATTTTATAGAGGAATCTACTAAAGTACAATAGATGACTAAAATAGAAACTAAAAGACTAAAATATGCCTGAAATCAGTATTTGTATTTGCCATTGATTATAAATTATCCAGCATTAATTAGCCACTGTGTACCAAGCATTCAAGAGTGATGGTGAAATGTGTCAGCAGCTTTCAACTTTGATTTTTGCTCTTATTATTTTTTAGCTTTGTTTTGTTTCCCTTCCCTTTAACAAATCATTTCCTTTCCTGAGTTGGTGCCAGTATCTTGTTTATCTAGATTTCTGAGGACATTGATTTTCAAAGTGTGCTCTAAAGATCCTTGGTTCTAAAATTTTACTGTCAGAAAGCTACTTTCCCTTATTTGAATGCATACTTACCGTTACATCTGAGTTCCAACAGAAGTTTTTTTTGTTGTTGTTGTTGTTGTTGTTGTTTTTTTTTTTGAGATAAAGTCTTGCTCTGTCTCCGAAGCTGGATTGCAGTGGCGCGATCTCAGTTCACTGCAAATTCCGCCTCCCGGATTCATGCCATTCTCCTGCCTCAGCCTCCCGAGTAGCTAGGACTATAGGCGCCCGCCATCATGCCCGACTGATTTTTTTTTTTTTTTTGTATTTTTGGTAGAGATGAGGTTTCACCATGTTAGCCAGGATGGGCTCCATCTCCTGACCTCATGATCCACCCGCCTCGGCCTCCCAAAGTGCTGGGATTACAGGCGTGAGCCACCGCGTCCGGCTCAACAGACGTAGTTATTCGCGGGCAAGTGATACTTGATTGGTGTGAGCTTGGCCTTGGGTTTTTCTGGGAACCCAACAGAGAGAGGTGGAACAGAGTTCTAAACCTGGCAGTTGATGAAGTGGAAAGCAGATATTCCTTGGTAATAAACGATGCACAAACGAACTCATTGGTATCTTGATGGAACAGAAATTTCTGCTACTTGAACACCAGAAGTTATATCTGAGCATCAAACATACATTGGCTCATGAATATTGAAAAAGTAAAGAGCAGTAAGCCTAAGGTCACCTAACAGGCACATATAATAGTAAAAGAGCAGAAAACTTGTTGCTAATGGAACAAACTTTGGAAGAGACAGGTAGCAATCTTTATAATGAAATGAAAAAAAAGAGACAGAAGTGGAGGACGAAGTGAACATTTCAATTATAACCTTAGATAAAATATTTATGGAGTAAAGAACATACATTTAAAATGTAATATATATGTATGTAATCACACCAACAGATGTTACTGTTAAGACCATGTTAGTGTTCTGTAAAATCAAATAGAATAAATATTACAAAACATAAGTAAATAAAAATAATGAAGGAAAGGATGAGAGAATTGAAGAGCAATGCAGGAAAACCTAAAATGCAAATGAACATTCAGAAGTATAAAAATATCTGCTTGGAAGCAAATAATTTTATAAAACTTTTATTAAAATGGTAGAAGTAATTTTAGTTAACAGAAGAGTTTTAGTTAGCAGATTTCAAGGCTTATTCCGTTTCAGTATGGCTGAGCAGAAATATTGGTTAAAAAAAAAAAATCTTGAACTCTAAAAAGAAGCAAGAAATAAAAACTTTCAGAAAGAAAAAACAACACTTAACATCAAAAGAAAAAGAAATCATTGGACATTATAACTCTCATTGCTAACAAATTATTTGGAATGTTCCACATCAGAAGACAGTAGAATAAAATCTAATGAATACTGAGTTAGAAAGAAAAAAAAAGACACAACCAGAAATGTTCGTGTGTTTACTGTTTTGCATAATTTTAGAGCCTGTACTCACCATCTGCCCCATATGAAGAATAACATTGGCATTAATAGATTCTGTAGTAGAGACTGGATTTACAGACTGCACATGCAATGATTTCTATCTCACCTTTTTCTTTTTAACCTTCCCTTTTCTAGTGACCCTCTTTTTTTTTTTAAAATTCCTACTCCCAGTTTAGAAAGTGTTCTGCTTGACAATCCTGATCGTCATCTATTGAACTAAATTTCACAGTTGCTAGTACTTCAATGGTTCAATGGTTTTGCTAAAGGAATGACCGACATTTGGAAATGTATGGAAATGTACAGAGAAATAACTTTATAAGATCGAGTGAAAGTTTTTTTTTTTTTTTCTGTTTCAAAAGTAAAGACATCTGAATGATCAAGTCCAGCTGATATAACTTATTGATGTGATTGGATGTGGATGCATGGAGGATAAAATACACAAGAAAAGAGATTTCAAGATACTTTCATGAAAATTCCTTACTAATGGATAGGTAATTAAGATATTTAAATTTATTTATGAAGCATAAAATACTGATATTTACGTAAAATAAGGCATTTTACAAACTACATAATGCCATAGTATACACTCACATTTTTTATCTTGTAAAATGAATGGCATGGTTTACTTCATCACTTCTTTTCTTCTATTAATTCAGAAACCATTATTTTTTATGTCTGTTCAACTAAGTAATACATTATTGGATTCACACATTGTGGGAGAGAAAGAAAAAAATAACAAGACTTTTTTTCCCCTAGTTTATTGCTCTTTATGCATACAAATATATTCATTTTAACAGCACTTTACATTTATTTAAAGTCTAAGCCTTCTTTATAGTTGAGCCAATGTTAGTAATTTCTAGTAATTTCTTTGTCTATCTCATTAGCTATTTATATTTATATCTACATGTCTACATCTATTTTTCTATCTACATTATAGGCTATAAAACTGTATTTCTAATGAGAAAATTAATCATAGCAAGTTTTTTAAGGAGGCTGGGTCTTACTCTGTCTCCCAGGCTGTAGTGCAGTGACACAATCATAGCTCATTGAAATCTTGAACTCTTGGCTCAAGGGATCCTCCCCCTCAGCCTCTCAAGAAACCAGGACTACAGGTGCACGTTACTATGCCTAGCTAATTTTTTACTTTTTAAATTTTTTTGTAGAGATAAGGTCTGGCTATGTTGATCAGGCTGGTTTCAAACTCCTGGGCTCAAGTGATTTTTCTGCCTTGACTTCTCAAAGTACTGGGATCACAGGCATGAGTTACCACACCTGGCCTTTTTTGCATGCTTTATAGAAGAAATAAAAGTTTTTTAATTATAAAAATAGGTTACTAACAGATAATTTCTATCTTGTTAAGTAATCAGTTTTACATGGATTTTATATTGTCAAATAAAAAGCATTTTTGATAAATATAAAAATGTTTTTGTATTTATGAGCAAATACGAAAAATAGTTACTTTTAGAAAATTAAATGTTCTTATCAGTTTGGAAATATAAGAAGTTACATTCAGTCTATAAATGTATAGATTCTGAGAGTTAAAATAATGGTAAACTCATCCTGCCAATAAGCTTTGCAGACTCAATTTGAAACCTTTACTATGATGGCTAAGCAGTATTACAATTACAGCTCACTGATAATATATATGACATGCTTGATTTAATAATAAAAATACCTTAAAAGAGATAATGAAAAATAAACCATAAGTTCTAAACAAATTTTACAAAAGAAGTATTTTTAGTACTCATACAATCACACAACATGCAAACACAGTCATGTAATCTGCTTAGCTTTTTTGCCATTTCGATACAATTTAGGAAAACATTATAATTTATGTCATATATTTTGTTTGGACAAGTTCAATAATGTCAACAGTTCAAATGATGTGGATCATAACTGCAAAATTCAATGAATTACCATAGAAACTGTTGCCTAAAGCTCAAACTGAAACCATCCTATCACATTTCTTGTCTACTCTATTGATCAATTATTCAGTCATTTGCTTTATTCATTTATATTTAAGAATAGAGATTTTTAGCAACATTTTTCTTTTCTTAAATAAAATATGTGCTTCAATATATTTTACTCCCAGTAACTAATCTCCTTTCTATACCATAAAAATTATCAAAGTCAAAACAATCTTATTTAATTTCTTACAGTGGAATTGAGAATTTACAATAAAAAATGCAAAAGATCATGTAGTGTCTTATCCTGTGTCTGCAGCAAACATGACTGGGCATAAATGCGCATGATGTTCACCACCTGCCTCACTCCTTTTTAGTTTTACTTGATCAAAATGAGTACAGTTATCATAAAAACTCTAAGCACCCCTGGTTATGCATTTCAGGTTGATAGAAAATTTATGAACAACTAATTATATCACTAAAAATTTTTTTGCTAAATTCTAAACAAAATTACAGGCTTAAGTAAATATAAAAAGTGGGAATTAAGGAGGTATTCTGCCTGATAATCTAGCAAATTTCTTATATAAACCAATGATTCATCATTTTGACTCTTAAAGTTCCCAAACCAAACTTTCCATTAATATATCCAAATTTCAAAACCCTACATGTAAGAAATCTATAAATACTTTTTAAAAGGTTTAATCCTGGATGTTAAGTGCATGCATAACTACTTAATTAGAAAAATGGGGCTAATATTATGTGTATGTGTGTGAATGTGTATTTTTAATCACTATCATGTTTAAGGCAATGTGATGTGAGAGAAGAGAGAGCAGCTCAAATTAAACTGAACAAAACAGAACTTTTAGAAAATCTATTGATTTTCTACCTTCCAAAATATATTCATAAATCATGATCATTGCATGTCATTCCTATGTGCCCTTGATTCTGCAAATCATAATCTAATCTGTTCCCTTACCCTCCAGAAAAGAACATTTTTCCTAGCATTTCTTCTTACTTATACATTTTACTGAATCTTTTTTTATTAGACTACAATATTGCTCTCTGTACACATGATAATGACATCTCAAGGTCAACAAAATGAACTAATGGATAATAATACTTTTGCTCTCAGTGGGATTCTTGCACATAAGTTTAGTAAACCAAGAAAAAATAAACTCTCAAGCACATTGATGTTTGCAAGCTTCTAACTCTGATTTCTGAAACATTTGAGACAAAAATTCTTACGACTACAAATGCTTTAAATTTATTATTTCAAATTTATATAGACCATTTTTGCCCAGTATTTTCTATGTTCTATACCCACAAGAACACCACAAGTTATTGGACATTTGCATTCAGGATAAACCAAATTGACAAATGTTTTGTAATTTTCATTTTGTATGAAATCAAGAGCAATGTTATACTGGTAATATTCATAAAATGATTAGTCCTGTCTCATTTATATTTATTACTCTTACACTTTTCTATTTTGATGATTTTTCAAATATTCTGATTATTCATTACTACTACTCACACAATTGATTGGCTGTAATGAATACTGCGAGCTCCAGTCAACTGAAATAGCTTTTTTTTGTGGGATTGACATTGAAAAAAATAATAAAAATGTGGCAGGTAAATATATTGAATTGGAGAGTGCAAAATCTGGATTGGAACAGGACAATTGAAATGAAAAAAAAGAAAAATTATGAAAGACTTTATTGGAAGAGATGAACGTACAAAAATAGTACACGTTAGCAAGAAAGAGTTGCTATGAATCAATTGTACCTTTGTACAGTGTTTCTTAATACCTTCTGCTGTTGAAATATGTTCTAAAGAAGTTCTAAAATAAGAGTCTTTAATGGAATGCACCTTCGCTGAAGGGTAGCAACTTGATACACTTCCTTCAGGAGAGTTTGAATTCCATAATGGAAATATCATGACATTAACCAAAGGTGTTCACTAACTGATCTGAATTAAGTAGATACAAACCAAAGGCAAGTTACCCTTAGGAATTTGAACATAGAATAATAATGGCCTAATTTATTCAGAGTATAAAGTGCAGCTTTAGTTCAGCAAAGTAATTATAATTTCTATCTTGCAGAAATGTTTTATTTTAATCAGTACAGTCAGGTTATTTTTCTCTGGTAATAATCGCTTGGTATCCATAATACAGAATATCAATCTATCTACCTATCCATTCACATCTTCAGTCATGAACGTGAAAGGTGTTGTCACTTAGATTTAAAAAAAAAATTAGATTGCTGTTTACTACAAAGCCTCTAAATCAATAAACTAACCCTATTAAACTCTTTTTAAATAACATATATACAAAAGTGAGGATATTTAAAAGCCAATAAATATAGGACAGTGCTGAGATTTAGAATGAATTATAAAAATAGTAAAAAGGAAAATTCTAGTTAGTAATTTCTGGTGTGAAACATTTGGATAATTTTTAGTAGATCTAAAATTTCTAAATAATCTTTTATCAAAATTTGTAAACGCAGCTACCTTCATTCTATTTCTGCTTTTAATTAATATTTCTTAAATAATATGAAACAAACTATTCAAATATATGATTCAATTTCAAAAAATAGTAATGTAATTTGAAAGAATGTGTTTCCAAAATAATTGAGAATGCATTGCTCTTTAAGTAATTATCAGAAGTACCTCATTTATTTTCTTTTTCCCTATTAATTGCAGCCATGCTTGCCTTCAATAGATGCTCAAGAATTAGAAATGGTTTAATGTCAACAAATATTCTAAATGCTCACAATTAGAAAAAAAAAAAAAACATTGTTCCTGTTAACTCATAATTTTTGAATATTCAATAAAATTTGTTTAATAAAATGGATTGTCAAAAAAGGGGGATTTTGAAAGTCATCACCTTCATCAAAAATGATTTACTTGATTTCATTCATTAATTTGAGTAAAGTATTCATCACGCTAGATACAATTTAAGATTAGAAATTTAAAAAAATGGAACTGATGTTAGACTTATTTGTCCATTTTGATTAATTGTTTGCATGTTTAATTTATTGTTGCATCAACAATCTGAGTTTTTCAAAGATAAACAAAGCTGGACATTAGCCAAAGTGATGACAGCAGATTTTATTCAGTTACTAGTGAATAACAATGTAAGAAAAAGAGTAGAACTCTATTCCGATTTGTGCAGAGATTATGGGGCATTGAAGGCAGAGAATGAGGGAGTAGCAAGAGAAAATGAGCCAGAGACAGAGAAGTGAAAATTATAAAGGATTGGGCAGTGTAAATGCAATTATGTCAGCTGTGTAGATCGTCTGGCAACCATCAAAATAGAATTTTTTTTTTTTTTTTTTTTTTTTTTTTTTTATTGTGAGCTGGAATCTCGCTCTGTCACCCAGGCTGGAGTGCTGTGGCCTGATCTTGGCTCACTCCAACCTTCACTTCTCAGGTTCAAGCAATTCTTCTTCTTCAGCCTCCTGAGTAGCTGGGACTACAGGCATGTGCCCCCATGCCTGGCTAATTTTTGTATTTTTTAGCACAGACGGAATTTCACCACGTTGTTCAGGCTAGGCTCGAATTTCTGGCCTCAAGGAGTCTGCCCGCCTCAGCCTCTCAAAGTGCTGGGATTACAGGTGTGAACCACCACACCGGGCCTCAAAATTAGGATTCTATTTTTTCACTGATACTGAGAAACAGAGTCCCTAGTCTTCATGATGATTACATTTCAAAAAAATGGCTTGCAGATTGGGTCACTGATAAAGACATTCCTGAGCATTAGGAGATACATGATTATATAACTTCAAGGGGCAGAGAAAAGATTTATAATTTTGGCCAGGCATGGTGGCTCACGCCTGTAATCCTAGAACTTTGAGAGGCCAAGGTGGGAGGATCACATGAGGTCAGGAGTTCGATACCAGCTTTGCCAACATGGTGAAACCCCATCTCTACTAAAAATACAAATATTAGCCGGGCATGGTGCCAGGCATCTGTAGTCATAGCTACTGGGGAGGTTGAGGCAGGAGAATCGCTTGAACCTGGGAGGCAGAGGTTGCAGTGAGCCGAGATGGCACCAATGCACTCCAGCCTGGGCGACAAGAGCAAAACTCTTTCTCAAAAAATAAAAATAAAAAAAGATTTACAATGTTAACCTTTTATTTAAGTAAATTCTCTAGGAAAGGGAAATGTTGGCTGAATTAAACAGTAAATTCTTTTGATAGTCTTGAGTTTTCTCAGACAGTCGTTTTAAGGAAGGTGGGCCTCCTAGGGTCAAGTCCTTATGCTGTTAAAAGCCATGCTAGAATTTGGTCAGGTCTGTAAGTGAAGGGATTTGGGTAAAGTTGTTAAGTGCCAGGAGGTTTTTGAAGTTCTCAAGTTAAAGCTGACTAAATGAGTAGATGAAAAAGAACTGAAACTGATGCAATACTAGCAGATATTACTTCTTGGGAAAGCATAGGAAACAAACAGACCAAACAAAATTAAACAGAAATGGATTGATTTGTTCAACAACAACAAAAACTCAGAACAAGAGAATGTGTGAATACTCATATAATTAATGACAATAGTTAAGACTTTATCACTCAAATTAGAATATCATAAATTAGTTTCATGTAAGGTTATGAGAATTACTTATAAATTCAACAAGCTTTACTCTTGATTAATAGCATGAATAATAAATGGGAATAAAGTACTTCAAATTAATATTAAATAGCATTTTCTAGGCCACCAGTTCTCATCAGTAACAGCAGAGTCAACAGATTAATTACAGTAGCTCCCTTGTTTTTTTTTGTTTTTTGGATTTTCTTTTTTTTGAGGTAAGATCTCACTTTGTTGCCCAGGCTGCAGTGCAGTGGCACCATCCCAGCTCACTGCAACCTCTGCCTTCTGGGCTCAAGCATCCCCTTTCCTCATCCTCCCATGTAGCTGGGCGTATAGGCACTTGTCACCACGCCTGGATTTTTTTTTTTTTTTTTTTTGTGTGTGTATTTTGTGTACAGTCAGAATCTCACTATATTGCCCTGGCTGGTCTCGAACTCCTGAGCTTGAGCGGTCTGCCCATCTCAGCCTCCCAAGGTGCTGGGATTACAGGAGTGAGCCACCGCTCTCAGCCGGGACCTCACTTTTACAGTAGGAACATTCCATTGTGTTACTTGACCCCAAAATACTTTCTCTTAATGTTCACTTTTCTTACCATAGATTTTTACTTGAATTTATTGAAGTAAAATTCATGAATTTGATGAGTTTCCACAAATACATATTCCTATGTAACTGGCATTAAGATACAGACTGTTTCCATCACTTGGAAAGTTTCTCTATTGCCCTTTGCTGTTCATGGCCTGACCAAGGTTAGCACTGATGCTATATCTGTCACTGTAAACTAATTTCATCTTGTCTAGATTTTCATAGAAATGAAATATTATGGTGAGAACACCTTTGTGCCAATTTCCTTTTGAACATCTTACTGTTTTAGAGATAAATCTATGGGTTGGCATGTTGTAATAATTTACTACTTTTTATTAGAGTGTTAGCTCTTGTATGGATATACCATAATTCATTAATCCATTTACTGATGAATGGAATTTTGAGTTATTTGCAGTTTGTTTTGATTAACAGCTTAAGAGTAAATCTTCTCTGAATATTCAACTACAAATTTTGATGTGGATGTGTGTTTCCTTTCTTTTATTTTTAGAACTTTATATAAACTGTTTCATTGTCTATTATCTTCATATGCTTGAAAATAATTCAGTAGTAAATTTTATAACTTTTATTTATATCTATGTTTCCTCTTATCGACATTTCAAAATATTTTTTCCTCATTACTATCTTTCTGCAATGAGATTAAAATAGGCCTTAGTGTGGTCATTGATTTTCACTTGTTATGCTTTTTAAAAATCTCTTTCGTGGTCTAGAATTGTACATCTTTTAGCTAGTCTGAACATTCTTTACTACTGGTTATGGAGTCTCTACTTGGGCTTTACCTCTTTCCAGAAAATGCCTGCAAGCAGAAGCTAGGGGAACTCCCAGCTCTCTCTCTATCTCTTTATTATTCTCTCTGTCTCTCTGTCTCTCTCTCTTTTTAAGTTTTCTCTTTGTCAGGGATTAGAGACCTGTGCTCTTATTGTCAATGTATGAAAACCATTGATTTTCATCTACTTTTCTAGTTACTTATGATGAGGTCACAAGTTAGATCCCAAAAACTCTTTCATCTTGGCCAGACTGTGTACAGTTTATATCTGTATACACACACACACATATATATGCTGTATATATATGTTCATACTTATGTTTATATAAACCATATATATTTATATATATAAACTGTAGATATATAAACTGTACACAGTTCCTGTACACAGTTTATATATATATAAACTGTACACAGTTCCTGTACACAGTTTATATATATATATAAACTATACACAGTACCTGTACATAGTTTTTATATATATATAAACTTTAATGCATATATAAAGGAAAGTTTTATTTTTGAAGTGATTTTATTATTAATGAACTTAAAATTAATGCATTAGAAAAATTACAACATTCTTAACTTTTACAATATATACAAATATATGTGTAATCAAAAATACATACATGTGCCTACATATGTACATATACAATACACACATTTAACTTATTTATGTCAAAAGGTGATGGAAGTACTTTGTAAAAGGATTAATGATTTTTTTAGTCATGTAATATTTTTTGAAGATGATACAATTAAGAATATTATGAACTGTGAATAAAAATGAGATTTGTTACATGTGAACACACCCTTTTTACAGAGTATACATGGAGTCTCTGTTTTAGTAAACATCTGGTATGTAAAAAGACTGTTAGAGTTTGAAACGTTTTGAGCAACAGGTCACCAGTGTCTCATCAGGAATAGAAGTTTTGTCTTGTAGAACACATATCAGATTGAGAAATGCAGTTGGTTCAGTGGTTTACTCTGCTCATCTGCCTAGAGATGTGCTTATAATACTTTTTTGGACGTGTTTTTTTTTTTTTTTTTTCAATGACCTCATTTTATCACAGTATGGATCACCTGTTTTTGTATTTCTTATCACATATTCTCGATACATCCTTAGTAAAGGGAAATTAAGCAGAAACAAACATAGATTAACAACTGGTAGGTGGTGTAATGCACTTCATAACCTAAAATCTTACTCTTTTTAACCCCATTCTATCACTGGAATTTACTGTAATATGTCTAAAACACCACTTCTCACTGCTCTTTTTTTTTTTCTGCAGCTTTACACACAGGTGTAGGTTTGAAGCAGTAGAAAAGATGAAAGACAGTTTATGATACAAATAATAGTATCATTTACCCCATCCCAACCCTGTAATTGACCTGATTGAGCATAATGTTAAGATACTATCTGAATTCACTAAAAGCCACCAGGTAAATATATAGCAAGGAGTAATTTATTGACAGAGTAGACCCTAATAGCAGTCTATCTTTAAATAATACATATTATTTTCTTAGCAGAACCAACTGAGGTATTTGTTCTGTAAGTGCATCTTTTCCTTTGCTTTGAAATGAGAAATACCATATCATTTTGTTTTCTGCTACACATTAGCCACAGTCTTTAAAGGCTTCATGCAAAGCAGAATAAATCATCCAGACATGTAATATCCACAAGCATAGCAGTTTAAGTAAAATTAGTAGTATTTTTTTAAATTCAAATTCCTGATAGATTTTTTAAGCCAAGTGCCCAAGAATGTAATACCAATATGTCTATTTAAATAAATTTAGCTGACTGGTTTTTGGATACTTTTGGATAGCTGAATTATATCTAGAAAAGTTATATCTTAATCCTTAATATTCAGGTGGCTTTTCTAAGTAGATAAATGCATTAAAACAATCTTTTATTTGGCTCTATCTCTTACAAAAGTGAATTTTTTTTTTGAAAAAGAAAGCAGCCCTGACTGAAATGAAATGAAAAAGAAAGAATTTGTTGACACTTTATGTAAAAGGTTGCAGGAGACGGTGATATAATCTTGAATATTTGACAAATAAACCTTCCCAGTGATAAGACAATGCTCAGAAGAAAAGGTCATATATTTAACAAAAACGAGATTTAAAGGGACAAGTATTGATATAATCAGATAATCTATGCAGATGTTTATTTGAGCTTATTTAAGCTATCTCATGTTGTAACCAATTGAAAAGAATATATTATTAGTTTAAGTAATTCAAAATGTAGCTATGCTCAAGACTTTACTTTCAAAGTGTTAATATGCAAATACACAAGTACATATTCTTGACATCTAATTTATTTCAGATATATTGTGAGTTTGGTCTATCAGTTTGCTTATATTTGAAGTATAGAGTTACAAAATAAAATTCCAAATGTGAACACTTCATTGAAGCCATTGCGTTTTAGTCAGTATGACTGAACATTTGCAATACTCTTAAAATCAATTTATCTTTTTTGCAAAACTCAAGTTGGCACAATTAAATCTCAGATAGACTTTAGTATTTCTTTTGGATATAAAATAAGTAAGTATCACACTTGCTTGATACAGAAGTATTCAAAGTGTCTAGCGTTTCATAAGTTTCCTTATGCCAAAATAAATAAAAGAAAAAAATAAATTCATACAACATACTAGTACAAAAGTGAAATAATGTTATATTTTGCCCATTTGGCTTTCTACTTTAACAAGCCATTATATCTAACACAATTCTAGAAGATAATGTCCTCTAATACAGAGATTTGTTATGAATTTTAATATTAGACTTTTCTGTTATCCAACCTTAAAATTAACAAGCAACTTGTATTGTTAGGAATACTGTTGCTGGTTAATGCAGATGTCCTTTTATTTCCTCTTTCTTTCCTCTTCTACTTCACAGTGATCTCTAACTGAGGTTATCTGATGTCCTGTACACTAGTACCATGAATTCCAGGATGCATTTAGCCAAAGTGGATTGCTCAACTAAGCTCTATTCAGAGATATGATTATGGTCACTCTTCAGTTGACTTCATGGTAATTAAAAGTAGGTTAACTAAATGAGAGACTTGAGAATTCATTTGAATTAATTCATGTGGATGTTTATTTTGATATATTATCAGGCAATGTTAGCTTTATATTAAAAATAAGTGATACCCTTTACACAGCCAGAACTAATTCATTATTCATATGAAATATTTGGCATAAGCTAAAGTGAGATAAGCAGTTAAATAACAGAAGTCAGTATAGTTTTATAAAAGTTCTAGTTGTATGTTTGTAACATTATAGTAACAAACGGCTCATAATAAAAATTTTATTTACTTAATATGTAATATTGTGAGGTGAATCATGTGCACGCTATAGAGAAGTTCATTGCACAAAAAAAGAAAGAGAAAAAAGAGAGAAAGAAACAGAGAAGGAGAAGGAAGGAAAAAAGGAAGGGAAGAAGAAAGGAAGGAAGGAAGGAAGGAAGGAAGGAAGGAAGGAAGGAAGGAAGGAAGGAAGGAAGGAAGGAAGGAAGGAAGGAAGGAAGGAAGGAAGGAAAGAAAGCAAGCAGGAAAGAAGGAAGGGAGGAAGGAAGGAAAGAAGGAAGGAAAGAAAGAAGGAGAATCAGGCATAAGCATGTGCATCTTCATTGACAATTAATTCTGTAAGACTTGTTTTTGTTTGATGGAAAAAGAATAAGGAAGCAAAGGTAAACATTTAAATTTCAGAAGGCTATCTAGAAGGTTTTTTTTTATAAGGATTATCTAAAATTTAGTTATATAAATTTAACAATTAAATTATATATACAAATGAAGGTAAAATTATTCAAGACATAAACTTTCTAATTATTTTATCAAATTTTATTATCATCCGTATTTTTGAGATTATGTGTATCTATTTTATTTGTATCACAAAAACTACCATATAGTAATGTGCTACTGAACTCGTCTTTCAGCTTCACATTCAGTGATAACATTTTGATAGCTTGAAATAAGCCATGCTAGTATTTACACTGTGGAAATCAGCAAGTACTACCTATCAGAGTTTGAGTTATTGTTTTGTTTATTCTTTAGACTTACGAAAGTAATAGATCTATGAAGTGAATTGTGAATAGCAAAAAGAATAAATAATAAAAGGAGAGCAAGAGAGATAATATGATTGTAGTATTCAAAAAGGATGATTCAATTCAGCAAAGAAGTACTGATGTACTTGATAAATGAGGAAAATGTGAGCATATTTCTTTGTTATTCTACTTTTGTCTTACTCATTAACCTGTACATAAATGTAAAATAATTTTGTGAGTCAGTTGACTATATAAAATCTATAATAAAGGGTATTGTATATTTTGTTAATATTTGTAAATTGTGTGTTGCATAATCTTTATATCAGTAGAAGTTATAATATGCATAGACATGTTTGTTTGTTTGTTTCAGGAAGTAGTTATTAAACATTTAACAGCTGACTATTGTCTAGGACACATACACCTAAAACCTGTTTTGCAATGAAATCTCTAGTGTGTTCTCAAAGAAAGATGTCATGGAGGGAAACTTGAACGCACACTCCTGGCCTGTTGACTGTGGCTAAGCAAAGCATGAGATAAAAGAGAAAATATTTCTCAGATAAGATATATCTAAATTTATATGTATATGGTAATCACAATTCTAACCTGGCCTCCATGATTCCTGTCCCCTGGTATACAAATGTTTGTTCAATAATTATTCTTGATTGTGGACGAGACCTGTAACTTGCATCTAACCAATAGGATATCTCAGATTGAAGGAATTTCAGAGATGCGGTTATGGTCCCTCTTCAGTTGACTTCATGGTAATTAAAATTAGATTATTTAAGGTGATTCTATTCTAATCAAGTGAGCCCTGTGAAGAGGATCAGAAGCAAGAGAGCAGAAGGAATGCATTATCTCTCTCCTTCTCTTCTCTCCATTACCGGCTTCCAATCAAATAAGAAAGTTGTACAAGGAAAGGAATTTTACTAACAACTTCAAGAACCTTGAAAGTGGAATCTTCCCTAGGCAAGTCTAAAGATGAGAATGCAGCCTGGCCAACACCTGTATTGTAGCACAGCGAGATCCTGAGCACAGAACTTAATTAAGCTGTGACCAATAGAAGTTGTGAGATTGAAAGTTTAGGTCATTTAAAACTCTAGGTATGTGGTGTTATAAATGTGTATGTATGTGTGTCATGTGTATCCAATACATACAATACAGTAGAGTCCCAAAAAATATGTAATGTATGATTCTATTTATATGAAATATCCATAATAGAAAAATCTACAGAGATGGAAAGGAGCTTCGTGGTTGCCTAGGAACTGGGGCATAGAAAATGACTGCTAAAGGACATGGCATTTCATTTTGGGGTGACAAAGTGCTCCAAAAATAATCTAAGGTGATGATTACATAACTATATATGTATAATACAAAATTATTTCATTGTATACTTTAAAGGGTTCAATATAAGGTATTAAATTATAATTCAATACAGCTGACTTAAAAAATCAAAGAAATAATAACATTCTAAGACACATAAAAACTGAGAAAATTAATTGTTAGAAGACCAACCTATAAGGAATGTCAAAGAAAATTATTTCTGTAGGAAGAATAGAGATTATAGACAAAAAAGGAATCATAAAAAGGCACAATACAATTCAGAAAAAGAAGAGAAAGAGAAAACATAAAACACATGTAAGACAGCAAGGAAGATGGTAGATTTTAATATAAACAGGTGGATAATCACTTTAAATCACTTTAAATAGAAATGGTCTCAACTTACTAGTTGAAAGAAAACATAGATTATCAGATTTGATTAGAGAAACAAAGCAAGACCCAACAAAATGCTGACTGCAAGCATCCCATTTTAGATACTGATATAGATAGATTAAAAGTAAAGTGATGGATTGTATAACATGCAGATACTAACCATAAGGAATGTAATTAAGTGGGAAATTAAATAATGATAAAGGGCCAATGCTACAGAAAGTGTAATAATCTCAAGTGTGTATCCACCTAATGTAAGAGTTTCAAAATACACAAGAAAAAAAATATTAGCACATTGGCAAAAAAGAAATAGAGCAATCTAAAACTATAGTTGGAGACTTCAACACTCTTCTCTCAGTAACTGGTAGAGTAAGTAGGTAGCATGTCAGTGGTATCACAGATGGTTATAGATGATCTGAACCATCAGCTCTATCACACAATTTGGCGAAATTGATTTTTATAGAAAAGGCCACTCAATAGCAGATACATATTATTCGCAAATCCACAAGAAATAATAATCATGGTAGATCATATTTTGTACCATAGAATAACTCTTAAAATATTTCAAAGATTAAAAATCATGCAAAGTATGCTGGTGAGCCAGAAAACAGTTATACTAGAATAAAAAAGATATCTGAAAAATCTCCAAATATGAAAAATAATACACTTTTACATAACTCATGTGGTAAAAAATAAGTCTCAGATATATTTAAAATATGTTCAAATGGCCAGGCGCGGTGGCTCACGCCTGTAATCCCAGCACTTTGGGAGGCCGAGACAGGTGGATCAAGAGGTTGGGAGATTGAGACCATCCTGGCTAACATGGTGAAACCCCGTCTCTACTAAAAAATACAAATAATTAGCCAGGTGAGGTGGCGGGCGCCTGCAGTCCCAGGTACTCAGGAGGCTGAGGCGGGAGAATGGCGTGAATCCGGGTGGCGGAGCTTGCAGTGAGCTGAGATGGCGCCACTGCATTCCAGCCTGAGCGACAGAGTGAGACTCCGTCTCAAAAAAAAAAAAAAAAAAAAAAAAAAAAAAAAAAGTTCAAATGACTGCAAGTGAAAATACAATGTGTAAAAATATATGGATGCAACTAAAACAGAGGTTAGAGAAAAATTTCTATCATAAGGCCTGCTGAGAACAAAAGCATGACCTAACTAAAATCTAGCAATCTAAATTTCCTCCGTAAGAAGTGGCAAATTAAATACAAAATAAA
This sequence comes from Rhinopithecus roxellana, assembly GCF_007565055.1. Taxonomy (NCBI): domain Eukaryota; kingdom Metazoa; phylum Chordata; class Mammalia; order Primates; family Cercopithecidae; genus Rhinopithecus; species Rhinopithecus roxellana. The sequence continues at coordinate 68,292,967 of NC_044550.1, read as the reverse complement.
TTGAATGAGGAAATACTAAGTATAAAAGTAGAAACAAAAGTGGAAATGACAACAAAAAATGAAATGAAAAAAGGCAGTTATCCGAAAATATCAATGTATTTGGTAAACCTTTTGTCAAGCTGATCAAGAAAAAAAGTAGAGAATAAAAGATCAATACAAGGAGTAAAAGAAGGTGACAAATACCAATAAGGTAATTATGGCAATACATTTGGCAACTTAGATAAAACTGATCAATTCCTTGACAGACACAAGCTACCAAACCAACTCAAGGAAAAATAGGTAATTTTAATAGTCCTATGTTTATCAAATAAATTGAATTTTTAGTTAAAAACCTTCCAAAAAATAAAACCCTAGGGCCAGAATATTTTACTGGTAAATTTTAATAAACACTTGAACATTTAAGAAGAAATAATATGAATTCTACACAATCTCTTTCAGAAAAATCAAAGAATGTAGAAAACTTTTCGCATACTCTATGAGTTCAGCATTACCCTAATACCAAGAGCAGACACAGATATTCCAGAAAAAGGAAATTGTAGACCTTTTTGAACACACACCCACTTCCATGCACAAACACCAGAATACATCCTCAAGAGAATCAAATGCACTGTAGCAAACAAACCAAATTGAGGGATAAATAGATGAATGGATGAACAGTAGATTATAGAGATGGAGATAAATAATGCAATCTCACTGAGAGAAGTGGGGTAAAAGATCTGGCCCGAGTAATATGGAAAAGAGTGTTTGTATTTTAACACGTAATGTTAAAGAAAATATAATTTTATGTGGAGCCATGCGTGGTGGCTCAGGCCTATAACTCCCAGCACTTTGGGACGCCAAGGCAGGTGGATCATTTGAGGTTAGGCGTTCAAGACCAGCCTGGCCAAAAATGATGAAACCCTGTAACAACAACAAAAAAATGCAAAAATTAGTCAGGTGTGGTGGTATGCCTCTGTAATCCCAGCTACTCTCGAGGCTGAGGCACAAGAATCACTTGAACCCGGAGGCAGAGGTTGCAGTGAGCCAAGATCACACCATTGCACTCCAGCCTGGGCGACAGAGCAAGACTCTCTCTAAAAAGAAAGAAAGAAAAAAAAAAAAAATATATATATATATATATATATATATGTATATGAACACAGTACTCCAGCTGATAAATTCACTTATAACTCAGGTACAGGTTAGCAACTGACGCTACTTTTAATTCATATGGCCTCTAATTTCAGTCAAAGTCAAATGAAATGACACACAGCTTATTTAGATCTTTAATAAATATGTAAACCAATAATCACATTTGGGCACAAATTAATTTTAAGACATTTCTTGGAAAGAGATATTGATTTTATTTAATAGAGAAGAGGGAGGTACTAGATAGTTTAAATATAACATGGATGGGTTTCCTCAACTACCCCTCAAAGAAACTCCACACATTGATAAATGGATAGGGACTGTAGAACCTTCTCTTTGGCAACAACTGCGGAGGCTGTTAATAAAGTCACTAGTTAATGAACTATTTCTAAAGCATGGTCTCTTTTCTTTTTCTTTCCTTTTTTTTTTTTTCTTTTTTTGAAGATAGGATCTCACTCTGTCACTCAGGCTGGGGCACAGTGGTGCAATCATAGCTCCCTGCAACTTCAAAATCCTGGGTTCAGGTGATCATCCTCCCTCCCCCTCCTGTGTAGATAGAGCTACAGGTGCACACCAACATGCCCAGTTAATTTTTTATTTTTGTGGATATTGGGTCTTGCTGTGTTGCTCAGACTGGCCTTGAACTCACAGGTTTAAGCAATCCTCCTGATTAGGCCTCCCAAAATGCTGGGATTGTAGACATGAGCGTCGGCACTCAGCCATGGTCTCCTATTAAAGCCACTGAGCAAACATAGATAACATTAAGAGAAATACCTAATGTAGATGACTGGTTGATGGGTGCAGCAAACCACCATGGCACATGTATACTTATATAACAAACCTGCACGTTCTGCACATGTATTCAGGACTTTAATTATAATAATAAAAATAATATTAAATAAATAAAAATAAATTTAAAAAAACAATGACAAATAGTTATGTGTTTATTTTATTAAAGACTGACCCTTACTTCTTAGAAATACAGACTTTTACTAAAATAAAATTGACAAACAGGAAAATAATATATAAAAATCTAATATTTACTATTGTTTAAAACCGAAGTTATTTGGATAATGACAGATGATGTACAGCAAACAGTGTGACTACTAAAGCCAAATTACATACATACAAAATAAAAAGATGAGTTTTTTTCTTCATAATTACATCTCTAATTGTATTTATTATAAACCTAGGGCAACGGTTCTTAAAGTGCACTTCAAATTTTAAAATATGCAGTACATAGAGTTTATGGTACTATCAAAATCTTTGTTTTATAAGCCTGTTTCCTCATCTTAAGCCTAAATTGCTTTGATAAGTTTAAAGGAAATATCAATAATTTCTAGGAAGAGCTAACTGATCTTTAACTGAGAGCATTTCTCCATATCAAATGTTAAAATTGTAGCTCACTGCAATAATAATGTTTTATATATATATATATATATATATATATATATATATATATATATGATGTAGTTTAACTGGAGGAAAAACCAAATAATCAAGAAAGTGTGGAAATATATATCTTCCTCTTCAACCAAAAAGAAACAACCTCAAAGTAATAACTAAGAGAAAAGCATACACAAAATGGATTATCTAATAAAAGTTAAGTAAAAACATATAGTATTACCTTCTTCGGAAATGTGGATAAGATTATTAGCCTGTGCTTCAACCGTATATCTAAACATAGACCTCCTGAACATAACTGACCATGTCTAGAACTGGGTTTTATCTCAGCTTCTTATATGGTGATGTATTTACATATATGTGTTGTGATTGGTTACAGGTAATGATTTGCAAAAGGAAGTTGCTTTATTTTGATCATGTATAAATGTTACTTTCACGAGGAAATACACAACTAATGAAGAAAACATGTTATTGACTCTCATATTCAGAAATTAAATGCAGACATGGAAAGTATACCATAAATATACAATGTTGTAGAACACGTATTTTGTATTATTATTTAACATAAAATTACATTTTACTATCTTTCATATTGTTACAACTGCAATAAAGAGAAAGTTAATATTCCCTGTTACCACTTGGTTTACTTTTATGTTAGTTTTAATTTTACTGAGATATCCATCTGAAGCAGTGTTAACACTCCAATAACTCACTTTTGCATGTAAGTAAAAGGTTATGAAGAGATGGAAAGCTAAGAAAAATTTGCATTTTGGGTTGTTCCAAAGTTTTAACCCTCAAATCCAATACACAGAAGAACAAAAAAATAGTTACCCAAACACTGCACCTCTTGGTGGTTCAAATAAATCAGGTTTCTTACTGTCAGTGGGAGGTAGGGAGACTGGATAAAGCATAATACATTAAAATTGGGTTTTCCCTTGCATTTAGAAATACATCTCTTTTTACTGCTTTTGATTTTGGATAATCTATTTATTTGAAGGGAAATACAGCCAGATATATAAAAATATCAATATACTTTACATTTTATTGAGGTTGCTTTGTTTTTGAATCTCTTAGAGAATGGAAATACAAGTTGCATAGGTTAAGTAAATAAATAATAGAAAAAATACAGACTTGTGGCAGGTCTATATGCATTAAATTTGTTCCTTTCAAAAAATACATCTAAACAACTGAAATTTCAAACAAATTTTTAGTGATTAGTTACTTCCTATGCAGAAATACAGTTGCTTTCTATTTTCAAGAAGACCATAACAAATACACAGAAAGAAGCCAATGGTTCTAGGACAATTTTTATTTGACTGCTTTATTATGAGTGTATAGGCTTTATTAGACAAAAATTTCTGTTAGCTGTGAGTTGCAGAGAGCAGAATAAACATTATTTGAACAAATTAGGCTATTTATTTTTTTCCTCAGAAGTGTGATGGCTTTATATCATAAGAAACCAAAGTTTCTTTCTGTTGTCCCATTCTTAGCGTGTTTCCTAAAGCTTTCGTTAGCTGCTGTAGCAGGATGGCAAAAAGTAGATCATGGCTGAAATATGATACAAATAGAAGTATCATTTATCAGAACAACAATATGAGGTTCTGGGATGGCTCTCAGTTAAGGGGTGACCCAGAGGATAGGATCTTTCTTCTTAGTAGACTTGCCACCTTCATTTTTAGACACAGATGTGGCTCACATTCTTTTGGTTAGAACTATGCCTAATTCTACTTGGAAACAAAGAGATTGGGAAGGAAGGCAAAAGGCACACGGCAGCTGAGTGACTGCCTTGATACAATTCATTGGAAGGCTCTCTCAGTAACTTCTCCATATGCTTCTTTGGTCAAATGTGGTTGATTTAAAAACCATCAGTTTTAAGGAGGCTGAGAAAAATATTTTTTGTCTTTTTGACTGTTTACTTTTTTGTTTTATTTTTGGCTGAGCACATTTTCAACCCAAATATAACTGAACTTTTTGTAATAAGAAAAAGGAAAAAAAGATGGATGTTCATTAAATGACTAAGAGCTGTGCCCAAAACCACATCTATAGGACTGATTTTACACAGCCTGTAAAATTGGATGTATTCTTCTCTATTGCTATTGACGTCATCGGTACTTTATTACATCTCAGAGCAATAATTTCTACTTTATATTCATGAACAGTCAATCATTATCTGACTTTCTAATATATAGCTTAATTATTAGTACAACCTTCCACTCACTTGTAATGGCAGAAAAAGAGCTATTGATCTTCAAATATGAAAATGAAGACATTTATGTTCCAGGAAATTTATTGGGAAAATTACAGCCTTCTTTATTGATTTATACAAAATGAATATATCAACTAGTTATGACTCTCAAAACACCTCCATAATAAGCCTTGCGTCAGATGTAAGTACTTTAAAATAGCAATAATATAGCATTAAGAATATACAAAAGTTGTAGAATCTCATTATTATCAAGTTAGGTATTATAAGAGAAGATATAAACTGATAAATTAATGACCTATTCTTATGAAATTCCTAAGTCTTTAAAGCTTCTGATATTCCTCTCCAACAATAATCCATCTGGTCACCTACATCTGGAGATATCCACATGCCTTCCAATGGCCATAATTTGAATATGTTGAGTGTGTCCATAGGAGCTGATTTGTCATTGAGTTACAATTTGCACCTGTTCACCCAACATCCTATCAAGTAGCATACAGCCCTATTTTCTCTTTTAAAAGTATCTCTGTTAGAATAATAATTTTAATAGCCACCCAGATATAAATCATGGACAGAGTCATGTGCTCACATAGATTCTTTGTGGAATAGGCTCTGTTGTCTTGAGATTCTCTGTTCTCTTGATTCCCACTGCAGTACTAGGTAACTAAAGTATAAGGCAGATAAAATCAATCACAAATGAATCCCCTAAAACTCTTAGTACTAATAACAAAAATAATATTAGTTACATCCATCAAGTAAGCATATATGTAACAGTTCAACTGGAAAGTCTGCAAAGTCAGCATTAACAAGGCTAGAGCAGGCATTCTCAAAATTTCATATAAATATAAATAACTCTGGATTTTTTTAATCCAGATTCTGATTCACTATGCCGGAGATGAGAACTGAGATTCTGCATTTCTAGCAAGAGACCAGTTGATGTAGATGAGCTCATAAACAGATGACATACTGGCCTAGTCTATTCCAAGGTAATTAATTTGGGTTCCAAAAAATCAGGCTGTGTCACTCAACAAAATTAAATAGCCATACTAGTGTATTCTTTGAATTCAGGTGTTTTGTTTTGATACATAAAAGATGAGAGGTAAGTTGAGTAGAGCAAGTGTTAGGTAGCTTAAACAAAAGATACTTATGTTCTCACAATTACGGAGGATAGATCCCAATCAAGGTTTTAGTCAAGTTGGTTTTTCTGAAGGTTATCTCCTTGGCTTATATAGACAGGCTTCTTCTGTCTGTGTCTTCTGTATATGTGTCTGCGTCCTAAACTCCTCTTCTTATGAGGATATCAATCATATCGGATTAGGACACACCCTAATAACTTCATTTTAATTCATTTACTTCTTTAAAAGCTCTGTCTCTAAATGCATTCATATTCTAATTGCTGGAAATCAGGACTTCAGCATATAAATTTGGAAGTAGACACAATTGGGTCCATAACAAGAGTATTATGTCACTTTTTTGGACATGAAAGTCAAGCACGATTTTTTCTTTTGAGTAGTCTTCTGCAGAGTATGAAAATATTTATAAAAATTTTAAGAATTCAAGGGTTAATATTTTTAATTACCTCATAAAAGCATATTTTCTTCAAGTTTTGATTTTTTTTCAGTGCAAAATTATTAAATAAATGTCAGTATTTTCTTTAGGTTGAAGCTTAAACTGAAGAGAGAATGCTCATTGGGATAAAATCTATATGAGGTTGATAACAGGTAGTGCCAATTGTGTTGTAGTAGAAAGAGTGGAATTTTCAACCAAACTGCTCTGTTATTTAATAAATGGTCGTAGGGAGTTATTAAGATAGCATACATATGATAACAAAGTATAGTAGGTATATTTTAAGACTTGTGAAAGACTGAAGGAAATATTATACAATAGAAAGAGAATGAGCTTTGTCTTTATAGCTGTGTAAATATGAGCAACTCGTTTCACTTTTTTAGACTACTGTAACCTTTGTGTAAAATGAAGATTACAAAGCTTAAATTGAAGAAATTTTACAAATGTATTCATGTAATTGTCCTTATACATAATAAAGTCTCAACATATTTAAATATTAGTGTCAAATTATGATTTTTATGGTAAAAACACATCCTATTTTCTACTGTTATAAGATTCAGATATTTTTCAAATTATATGCATATGATGACTGCAAAAAAAATCCCACAAAAATCATGATGAAAAATATGTAAATTAAATATACAGGCAGAGTAAAATTCTAGCCAAAGTCCGCACCTCCACCACATATACAAACTTATAAATAATTACCTGAAGCCTAAAGTTCTTCTCATGCTCATTCATAATAAAGGATGTTTCACATTTTCTGCTTCCAAGGGCAGGTTGGTGAAGCAGAAATAAAAGAAAAGGGGTGTAAGGGAAATGACTGTACTTTAGTCAGGAGTAGGCCAAAGCGGCCTTCTGGTGCAGCATGACTCAGTGGTTTAGAGCACAGGTGCACAACCCCACACATTATGTAACCAAGTCACGTGAGGCCCATTAGGTGATCACCCACATGAGCTCCTGCTTGACTCAGAGCCACTATTGTCTGGAAAATATATAATTACCCTGGCAATGCTGTACATATGGCTCACTCGTGCCCACAGCTCATGCCCAGGCTTGCTTGCATCCAGATAGAAAGTAAAGCCATGTGGAAACTGTCTACAATTCCTTGAGTGTTTTTCCAGCTACCTGCCACTCAACCACCGACTCTCCTCTGACCTGTTAGAACCCGACAGTTGGTGTTAAGAACAAGATCCCGAGGTGAGTGAGCTTCAGTCCCCACTGGTATACCAGGGATACCAGGTCAGCCATGTGGCCACAACATAGGTTATGGTACCTCATGGCAGCTCTGCTGTTCAGATGGGCTCCGATGGAAACCTGGGGGTGATTGATGGGTCCCTTGTGAGCATGGAGAAGGTGCTGAAGCAGCTGGAAGCACAGTACACTGAGAAGGAGTGAGCTTTTGCCAGCAGAGTCGGATGGGCATTTTTGACTGTGCTATGAGAAGTACACACACATCCCTGAGGGATGCAGTGCAGGTAAGGGCTCTCCAGGCACAGGTAGGGTACCTGGAGGCCCGGCAACATAGTTCGGAAAAGGAATTAGAGGCTGCTGTGAAATCAGGTTTGGTTCTGTCCTCTCATCTGGAGACCCGCGTTTGGTCTGATACTGAAGAGGAGGAACTCCCATCGTGGGCTCACCCAGTGGTCCATCAGAAGGTAAATCGTGAACAACTATTGTAGCCCCAAGGGTAGGCTCAGGGACTCCCGCACCGTAATGCAACATATTTCATATACTGCCTATGCCCTAACTGAGTTACAGGAATTAGGCAAGCAGTGCTGCCAGCATCCAGGGAAACTTCTGCCCGCCTGGATGCTTCTTTAGTGGGATGAAGGAGCAGATAGTATCTCTTGTCTTGCCTCTGAATTGCAAAAGTTGGTTTTTCCAATTTTTCCAGTTTTTACAACTCACCCTTCTCTCCATCAGCAATTGCAGCTGAGCAGGCAGTTGACACCAAGGAAAGGTGACCACACCCTGAATGAGTGGCTATGGGCAGCCATACAGACTGTGTGGAATGACACCAGTGAAACACCCAAAACCATGAGTAAATGACAGTTGTATGCATATTTGGTGCAAGTCATTCGGGAGAGGGGTATGAGTCAGGCTATGATTGACCTGGACACCAGGAGGCCAGATGATGAACATTTCACCTCCCACATGAGGAATCTTGTGTTGGGTTCTGTGCCCCTGAGTGCCTTTGGCTCCCTAGATGCTGTCCTACATGTGTGTAGGGTGCCACATACGTGAAGTAACCACTGCTATGGAGGCTCTCTGGGAAGCAGAAGGCCATGAACGGGACTAAAGGGTCCACACTGTAAAGAAGGGGAAGATACCCCACCCACAAGGGTGCCCCCATGAGATAAAAAGGGGCCCCCAACAAGTGACTTGCTTACAGATGTGGATATTTGATTTTGGTTGGGGTTGACTGACAGAAAATTGATAAGCAGCCTAATGAAGTACTATTAACTTTGTGGAGACAGTTGTCTCCAGAGCTGCAATTCCAGAAAATGCCCAAGGGAAAGAAAGACATTGCTGCACGACCCAGTCCCCACTGGGCATTTCAACTCAAAGACTACTTGCTGCAGTCAAGTGGAAATGTACAGTCTTTTCTGTTTGATTCTGCAACTGGCTGAGGTGCCTGTCTTGAGGGGACACCAGAAGACCAGAGACCAGATGTAGAATTAGCAATCCACCAATGTACAGCACGGGTAATGGCCCTGGTGGATACTGGTGCAAATTGCAGCCTTGTTTATGGGAGCCTGGATAGTTTCTGGGCAAACTTGCTTACATTGATGATTATGATGCTTGGTCAGTGAAAGTGAAACCTATACCTCTGCACCCTGGCATCGGCCATTTAGCTCCCCATTTATATACTGTGTATGTCTCTCCCATACTGGAATATATTCTGGGGGAAGACGTTTTACATGGCCTGGTGTTACAAACCACGGCCGGGGAATTCAGAGTCTGAGTGCGTGTGATAAAACCAGTGCTGCATGGACATACACATCACCAGTCTCAGGTCCTGCCACAACCCTGACGGGTTACTACCACCTATAAACACCATTTGCAGGATGGGCATATGGAGATAACTGAGACAATTAAAAAGCTGGAGGAGATGCAGATAGTGTGTGGCACCCACAGCCCCTACAGTTCTCCAGTGTGGTCAGTTAGAAAGCCTGATAGAACTTGGTGGATGACGGTGGACTATCAGGAACTGAATAAAGTTCCCCTTTGCATACAGCTGTACCGTGGAATCAGTCATGGATTTGATGGACCATTTGATGATGCAACGGGGAAAGTACGACTATGCGGTGGACTTGGCCAATGCATTTTTCTCCATAGACACCACTCCAGAGAGCCAGGAACAGTTTGCCTTCACATGGGACAGGTGACAATGGATTTTTACAGTGTTGCCACAGCACTATGTGAATAGCCTCACCTTACATCACGGTCTAGTTACCACAAATTTAGCCACCTGGCAATGCCCAGAAGGGGTATGCCTATTCCATTATATTGATGAGATAATGTTAACCTCTGATTCTCTTGCAGATTTAAAAGCAGCGGTGCCTCTCTTTCGGCAAAATTTGGCAGCATGCCATCAACGAATCCAAGGTGCAAGAGCCTGGATTATCTGCCAAGTTTTGGGGACCTATCTGGTCGGGTAAGGCAAAGGCCAGCCCAGAGGTTATCATTGATAAGATTCAGGCATATCCTCAGCCTACCATGATGAAGCAGCTGCAAACTTTGTGGGCCTCATGGGATACTGGCGGGCATTTGTGCCCTGTTTAACTCAAAAGATAAAATCATTGCATCAGTTAACAAAGAAGGGAGGTACCTGGGATTGGAATGATGCAATTGAGACCACCATTCTGGTAGCCAAGCAAGCTTTTCGGCAAGAACAAGCTATACAAGTAGTTGACAAGCGGTGCCCATTTGAGCTGGATGTGCATGTGACCACAGATGTTTCGGCTGGGACCTGTGGCAGAGAACAGAGTGCTTGAGAACACCAGTGGGCTTTTGGTCCCAATTATGGAAGGGAGCTTAGCTCTAGTATTCCCTGAGAGAACAATAGCTAGCAGCTGTATATGCCACACTTCAGGCCTGTGAGAGTGTGACAGCGTGAGCTGCAGTTGTCTTGTGGATGACTTAGCTGATAGCGAGATGGGTGCATTCATGGGGAATGACTCCCCACACTGGGACGGCACAGACATCAAGTTTGGCAAAGTGGGGGCACCTACTTGGAGCAGCAGAGTATGCTGAATATAAGCCCCTTAGCAGCAGAGTTACAAGAGGTCTTGGAACCTGTAATCCTAACGCAAGATAAGGCCATGGCACCTGAGGCACCCCTAGACCCTGAGCCTTCACCATTTCAGGATGGGCATCCCTTCATTCCTGATGTGTTATGGTATACCAATGGGTCATGGTACAAAAACCACGGCCAGGAAATTCAGACTGAGTATATGAGATAAAGCCAGTGCTGCGTGGACATACACATCACCAGTCACAGGTCCTGCTACAATCCCGACTGGTTACTACCACCCATCAACACTGTTTGCTGGGTGATCATACGGAGGTAACTGAGACAGTTAAAAAGCTGGAGGAGATACAGATAGTGTGTGGCACCCACATCCCCTACAATTCTCGAGTGTGGTCAGTTAGAAAGCCTGATAGAACTTGGTGGATGACAGTGGACTATCAGGAACTGAATAAAGTTCCCCTTGCATGCAGCTGTACCATCAATCATGGATTTGATGGATCATTTGATGGTGCAACGGGGAAAATACAACTATGTAGTGGACTTGGCTAATGTATTTTTCTCCATAGATATCACTCCAGAGAGCCAGGAACAGTTTGCCTTCACGTGGCTTCACGTAGCTGAGGTGCTACTTCTGTCTGGACCTCTGCTGCAGTCCAACTTAGTACTGACACCATATGGTTTGAAGCAGGTGTGGACAAAGTAGCCCATGGGCTGAACTGAGAGTGGTATGGATGGTGATCACCAAGGAGGTGACTTCTATGGTAATCTGCACTCATATCTGGGTGGTCTATCGAGACTTAACCTTGTGGTTAACTACCTGGAAAATACAGAAGTGGCTAGTCGGCCACCGATCCATTTGGGGCCAAATCACATGGCAAGACCTCTGGGAAATGGGTCATCAGAAAGAGGTAATTATTTATCATGTGTCAGGCCATATACCTTTGGCCACTCACAGTAACAATGAGGTAGATGTCTTGGCCAAGGTCTGATGGTTAGAGTTGGCACCTACATGAGATGTGTCCTTGGGGCTGCACTGGAAACTGGGACATCTAAGGGGTAAATTGATGCAACAGGCCAATAAGTGTTGGGGCCTGGAAGTCTTGTCAGAAATGCCCAGCATGTGCTCACGTATACCCTAAATGGAGGCCGCTGCCCAGTGTTACACAACAAGTGACGATAGGGTGAGTCCCCTTGACTGGGTTTCAGGTAGACTACAACAGGTTGCTGCCAAAGCTGCAAGGGCATATGCATGTGCTAACAGCTGTGGATACGGCCATAGGCCTGTTGTTCACGTACCCTTGCAGGGTGACCAACCAACAGCACACATCTGGGCTCTGCAACACAATGTGTCCTGTAAGGTCGCCCTCTGACCTTTGAGAGTGATGGGGAACACATTTCACTGGACAACATGTGCAACAATGGACACAACAGATGGACATAAAGGGGGAACTCCATGTGTCATTAAACCCCAAGCTACAGGTATGATTGAAAGATATAAATGGCTCTTGAATAAGGGGTTATGTTTGCATGTCACAGCCCCATCTTTGCAGGGCTGGAGTTCCAGACTGGACTTCTTAATCCAAACTGTGAACGAATGTCCACAGAAAGGAAGCCCAGCCCAGATGGAAGCTTTGTTACACCAGGGTGCTGCCCCCATTCAGTCACAGATACATACCCAGGATGACTTCCTCCAACAAGGTATGGGGATGAACAGTAACCTGTTGTTGCCTGACCCAAAGGCCCTGAAGGCAGGGAAGCAGAAAACCTTGCTCTGGCCATGGACCCTTCAAGGCCCCCACTGCTGGTGGCTGGCCATCGGAGCTGACTTTGGCACAGATACAGGACACGAAGGAACATGGGGAGCTGTGAAGGTGTAGTACCATCTCCCAGGGCAAAAGTGCTCTGTGGCTGTATTGTTATTCAGGGATGAAAGGTTAGCCTGTATTTTGCCTGAGGAATGTGATTTTGCTCTGTTAGTACCTGTGCCTGCTCTGTCATTTTGACCGTAAGTTAACATGCTACCACTGCATAGTGGACTGGGCCTATATCTATGCTACCACGACAAATGTTTTCAACTGTTGGATTTGCACCACCCTTCCAGCAGTAGCTGTGGAACGCTTGCCTTGACACATACATTCTGCGTTTGCAGAGAACCGGACATGACTGGAGACCTGGGGTCCCATGACCACACCTAGATTGAAACATGGCAGGGTTTGAACAAAAGATACCATAAGATCCATAGCACCCAATCCCTGGCTGGTCCACAGCGTTTATGATGGGTGGGGCTGGTTAGGGAGGGAACATGTAGTACACCCGGCCCAGGTGCTGTGGTGCATAGAGCAACATCGGGGTAACACCACTGTGGGATGGGTGCCCATCACAGCCTGTATAAACATAATACATGGGCCAGGCGCGGTGGCTCAAGCCTGTAATCCCAGCACTTTGGGAGGCCGAGACGGGCGGATCACGAGGTCAGGAGACGGAGACCATCCTGGCTAACACAGTGAAACCCAGTCTCTACTAAAAAAAAAAAAAAAAAAAAAAATAGCCAGGTGAGGTGGCGGGCCCCTGTAGTCCCAGCTACTTGGGAGGCTGAGGCGCGAGAATGGTGTAAACCCGGGAGGCGGAGCTTGCAGTGAGCTGAGATCCGGCCACTGCACTCCAGCCTGGGCGACAGAGCGAGACTCCGTCTCAACAACAACAACAACAACAACAACAACAAAACAAAAACAAAAATACATGTCACCATACCATAGGTATGGTGGAACAAGCAGCCCAACCAAGGTTGGGCTCCAGTGGATTTTTGTTCCCTGGGAGTTTATGGATTTGTGGGAACACAGGGTGGCCTTACCTATCAGTGGACTGGACTAGACATTGTACCTGGGTGTGGCCTTATGTACCTGTCACTGTTCCCCCCATTTTGTCCAGATGCCCACATAACTGGGAGGCACTACACTCTCAGTTTTTGTAAATGCAACAAGCCACCTGTGGTTCTACCCCTTGGCAATGACTATCCCTGGAGCGGGCGTCATAAGTGCAGAAGCGCAAGTCACTACTCTTGCAGAACACACTGCTCAGGCTCTAAGTTACACCCGAGTGGCCCTCTTCCTATTAACAGATGAGATTGATCAGATCAGAAAAGTGGTGTTGCAAAACCAAATGGCCTTAGACATAATAACTGCTGCCCAAGGAGATGTCTGTGCCCTTTTAGGAACACAGTGGTGTACCTTTGTCCCTCACAATCAGCAGGAAATAACAGCAACCGGGAAAGGATCTCATTGGAGATTAAGCCAGTCAAAAGTCTCACTAATGGCTCTCTGCAGAGATGGTGGGCATCCCTGGGCTCTGGCCTATGTTGTGCCCTCGTATTCATAAGTAGCATAACTGGGATCCTAGTAGTGAGCTGTTTCTCTCTGTATTGTTATTGTGGGTTATGGATTCAGGACTCTGCCCTATGGACACATGTCCCTTCCCGGAGGACGCCCTCAACCTAGGGGGTGAAGTGAAAGGGAAATGGCTGTGCTTTAGTCAGGTGTAGGAGGAGGGCAGCCTTCCTACACAGCATGACTCAGTGGATTCGGAGCTCAGGCACACAACCCCACATATTATGTAACCACGCCACGTGAGGTGCATTAGATGATCACCCATGAGGTGCATTAGATGATCACCCATGTGAGCTTGTGCTTGGCTCAGAACCACTATTATCTGTAAAAAGTATAATTACCCTGCTAATGGTGTGTATACATCTCACTCATGCCCACAGTTAACACCCAGTCTTGCTTGCACCCAGAGAGAGAGTAAAGCCAAGTCAAAACTGTCTAAGATTCCTTGCGTGTTTTTCCAGTTACCTGCCACCGACTCCCCTCAGACCTCAGTTAGCACCTGACAAGCGGAGAAAGGGAAATGTATTGACACATTAATTGGGTTTCAGCGTTTTAAAAAAGTGGGTTTGGGCAACTGACTTGTTAGGAGAAATTTTGCTTGAGATATGAAAACCTGGGTCATCTGGTTTCTAAAGGCAGAAAGCAAATCTATTTCTTATTTCCGAATAACAGGTAAAGCAGTGGTACCTAACCTTTTGTGCACCAGGGACTGGTTTCCTGGAAGAGTTTTTTCATGGACCAGGATTAGGGAGATGGTTTTGGGATGATTCAAGCACATTACACTTATTGTGTACTTTATATTATTATTACATTGTAAATATAATAAAATAATTATGCAATTCACCATAATGTAGAATCTGTGGGAGCTCTGTTCTTGCTTCTCTGCAACTAGACTGTCCTATCGGGGGGTGATAGGTGACAGTGACAGATCATCAGGCATTAGATTTTCGTAAGGAACACACAACCTAGATGCCTCACATGCACAGTTCACAATAGGGCTCTCAATCCTATGAGAATCTAATGCTGCTGTTGATCTGACAGGAGTCAGAGCTCAGGCGATAATGCTAGTGATGGGATGGGGCTGCAAATGCAAACGAAGCTTCACTTGCTCACCTGTCATTCACCCTCCTGCTGTATGGCCTGGTTTCTAACAGGCCATGGATCAGTACTCAGGGTTAGGGATTCTTGAGGTAAAGGACCACATGACTCAAGCAAACTATAAAATTGACTTTGGATAAGTGAGTAGAAATATTATTAGAGAGAGACAAATAATCTTAGATACTAGAAAATATAAATAAATATCCTGGTCTCCTGCTTCCTGGGCTGATACCTGAGAGGGGAGAGTATGAGATTAAAATCACAGATACATTTAGAAGAACTGAAAATAAAGACATTGCCTCAGTATTTTTGTGAAGCCAGTGGAAGTAATGAGTTTTTGAGAGAGGTTTTTAATACTAACATTGTGCAGAGATAGTGGCAGAGTGAGTCTAATCAAAAAGTCTTGAAATAAAGACACATCACACGTATGTTTATTGCAGCACTATTCACAATAGCAAAGACTTGGAATCAACCCAAATGTCCATCTGTGACACACTGGATTAAAAAAATGTGGCACATATACACCATGGAATACTATGCAACCATAAAAAAGGATGAGTTTGCATCCTTTGTAGGGACATGGATGCAGCTGGAAACCATCATTCTTAGCAAACTATCACAAGAACAGAAAACCAAACACCGCATGTTCTCACTCATAGGTGGGAACTGAACAATGACATCACTTGGACTCGGGAAGGGGAACATCACACACTGGGGCCTATCATGGGGTGGGGGGAGGGATTGCATTGGGAGTTATACATGATATAAATGATGAATTGATGGGTGCTGATGAGTTGATGGGTGCAGCACACCAGCATGGCACAAGTATACATATGTAACAAACCTGCACGTTATGCACATGTACCCTAGAACTTAATGTATAATAAAAAAAAAGAAAGAAAGAAAGAAAGAAAAAAAAAAAAGAAAGAAATCATTCCCCTTCAAAACTTCTATACCTGACATGCACTTTTCCCTGCTTCCAAATGAAAAATCCCAATTACCCATACCACCAATTGACACACTAATGTTCATTCCAGAAACATAGTGATAATATAAACCACTATTAAAGAAAAAGGAAGAGGTTTATCCCACTGATAGTAGTGGGAAACAGAGAATGGCTTTGGGCCAGATGACCTATGAATTAATTGTGATAGACTATTCCTACACCTAAATTACATGGCCAATAAAGAAGAATTAGGACAAGCTAAGGGAACACATTAAGGACTGGAAATCCCTGACTTTAACTTAATTTGGCTAATTTATATTTCATAATATGAAAATGGGAACTTTCGCTAAAATAAAAGGGGAATTACATAGAAACAGAAAATGTTAAGCTTCCTGTTAGGGCTATGTTAAAAATTAATGTTAGAGATTTTCACACCTGAGTTGATTTGACTGCAATACTTTTACTTACTAGATCTTGGAGTCAGCTTTTAGATTACGTTTAATGAAATGTAATCTTTATTACTTTGGGCTACAATGACAGAATACTATAGTCTGGGTGGTTTAAATAACAGAAATTTGTTTTCTCATAGTCTGGAAGTTAGAGGTCCAAGGTCAAAGTGCCCTCAGAGTTCATTTCCAGTAAGGCCTCTTTTCCTGGCCTGTACATGGTCATTTTCTCATTCTGTCTTCATATGGGTTTTTGTGTGTGCAAGCACAGAAAACTCTCTGATATCTTTTTATCTTCTTATAAAGAAACTAGTCCTATTGAATTAGGTCTCCATCAGCATAACTAATTTGACCTTAATTACCACTTTAAGGGCCCTATATCCAAATACAGTCACATTCGGAGTTAAAGTTTCAAAATATAAATTTGGGGAAACGCAATTTACTCTATACCAATACTCCCAAGACTTTAAAAGTAGATTCTAAAAAGTAAAAGTCTCCTAATAGTATTTTTCTCAGAATCAACTACTCTAAAGATTTGGTCATACTCTGTATTAAGTTTCATGGTACATTAAAGCATCAGCAAGTCAAGATAATTTACTGATATAATATTTTAAGAGTACACATAATATAAACAATACTACTTCCTTGAGAATTTCAAATAACTTAAACTTCTTTTACAGATAGAATGATCATCCTTACAAAATATAAATGGTGGATTGTATCTACATTTGTTTCATTAGAAATAATTAAGATGAAGAATTTATAACATATGTTGCTATTTCATTCACTTCAACCAGTTCTCTGCTTTGAGGTATTTCTCCCACTTTGCTCCTGGTGAGTAGCTCTTAGAAATAACAATATTGTTCTTTCTTAAGTTGTATTTAGTAACTCATAAACAACATAAAAAACATGGCTACAAAGTCTGACAAGTTCCAATATCTGCAGCCTAAAGTCTAGAAAACCAGGAAAGCCAAGTGTGAGATCTCCTGTCCAAAAGCAGGAGATCAATGTCCCATCTTGAAGATCATCAGAGACAATGAGTATTTTCTGGCTCAGCCTTTTGTTCTATTGAGGCCTTCATGAGACTGTATAAGAACTGAATAATTTAAAGAAGGCAGTGTGCTTTGCTCAGTCTACCAATTTAAATGTTAATCTCATCCGGACACACATTTACAGACATACCCAGGATAATGTTTAAAAAAGTATCTGGGCACTCTGTGGCCTAGTCAGGTTGGCATATTACGATGAACCATCATGACATATAATTGAAAATTATGTATAATACAACTCACTTATTGGAAATGAAATGAAAGAAATAGCATTATGATTTGGGAATTTAAAATAGAATTATGTAAATTAAGATAAGTGGAAGCCACAATATTGACAATGCACAGATTTATCAATTAGTGATTCAGAAAGTCTACTCCAATTGTGTACCATATGTTTAAGGAGGAAAGATATTTGGATTAATGGGCAAAGGTGTTACAAATGAGAATTAAAGCCATTGCATATATAAATGCATTTCTTGAAGTAAAATCTATTTTACAATTAAATCAACATAAGGAACTCCAGTCAATCAGAGGAAAGATTACTAAGCTATTTCCCATAACTATGATAATTTTTCTAGCAGCCAATTAATAATGATTAAGTAAATATTATATACATCTTACTATTCACATGATGAGAGAATTACAGCATATATAGTAATCAAATGTTCAGAGTATACATACCAATGAAGAGAAAACAAAACATTAGAAACAAAGTATGGTATTGCTTATAACATATTTTATATTTAACTATATTATCAGTTCATAAGTTTAATACAATAATATTGTTGAAAACTGAAATTAGAAGACAGCTTTGATTTTTAAAAAATAGGAAATTGGTGTCAACCTTTTGGGCAAATCTGTACACTTAAATTTGGGACAGTAATTTTATGGTGCATTTAAAAATAAGGAAAATACAGCACATATTCTATCTGACTAAATCTTATAAATAAACCCCTATAAATTTTACATTTTTGGTTGAAATTTAGATTGATTATGAGATCTTAAAATATACCTATTATTAGCAGTTAGAAAGACATGATTCTATGATACAAAGGTCATTTTATTCTTAGAGTTTATCCTAAGAAAAAACAGTGATCATTCTGGTAGCATAAGTAGGCTATGAGTAATGCTCTATTTGACAAATATGTTACCTCCTTCAAAATATAGGTCTTTAACAAATAAAGTAGCTACATCACTGACATTTATCATAATGCAGTTATGGTCACTGAATAATGGCCCTCCAAATATGTCCTTGTCTTAATCATTGTAAACTGTGAATATGTTGCCTTACCATGGCAAAAGAAATACTGCTAATGTGACTAATTACAAGTTTTCAGATTGGCAGATTATCCTGGGTTATACCAGGGGGACCTAAATGTAAGCACAAGCGACGTTGGTCAAATGAAGGAGAAGGTAATGTGACAGCAGAAGTGTAGATCAGAGTAATGGGGCCAGAAGCCAATCAACGCAACTCTTCTAGAATCTGGAAGAGTCAAAGGACAGATTCTCCTCCAGAATGAACCAGTGCTACCAAGAGTTTGAGATTAGCTTCTTAAAACTCATTTTGGACTTCTGACCTCCAGAACGGTAATATAATAAATGTAAGCCACTAAGGTTGTGATATATTTATTACAGGACCAATAGAAACCTAATATCACAAAGGATATGCTTTTATATTTGCTTGGTAATTGGTTAACTGTAACAAATTTAATTTGCCCTTAAGGAAACCTCTGGCACAACATATGTGAAATATTTCTGACAATTTTATATGACTAACTAATACAAAATAGTGTTAAAAATAATGGTTTTACTAATTCAGTGTGCAGTAGTTAAACCATTCACCTCAGCACACAACTCCAGGGAAACCATTTACGTTTTGCTCCATAAAAGCAATGCTTTTACCACCAATGGTGGTAATGCAATGTCCTTAGCAGAAACTCACCATCCTACTTTATCCACTCGCAAATATAATGTTTTATTCTTCTTAATTTTTTGTATAGAATTTTGTATCTGTAGCGTCATACCAACTGCAAGTACCAGTAAATCGAATTTACCCTGGATTAGATAATAAGAATAGTTTGACCTATAGCAAGTCAAAAGACAGTGACTCAATATGTCATCAAGTACTCTGATTCTTGCTTTCTCTCCTTCCTGCCATCCTCAATGACAGTGATGTGCTAAAGCTAGTTCATCTTGTCATCATAATACGGTTATCAATAATACAATAGACTATATTTTCCATTTTTCATGAACTGCCTAGAAAAGAGTGAGGCTCTCACATACTAATACAATAGAAGACTTTCCTTTGAGGCTGATTGAGTCAATTTAATCGACATTCAAACTCTTGAAGCAAAGACTATTCTTATAAGCTAAGTCATGTATTGTGTTTGAATTAAACCATGGTTCTTCAACCAAATACTACAAAAAATGGGATCACCAGGGCTATGACAGGCTTATCTACTCTACTCCTGGGATTGTCACCTGTGAGGCATATGGGCCCCTCAGAGGAAAAATGATTAATTTCTCTATACTCGTATAATTTTAGGAAGGCAAAGAAAGGAAGAGTGTATGTTGAAAACATAACTGTGAAATAAATTCAAACAGATTTATTCAGAAGGCCTTTTCTTATCTCCTCACCACTACTCAGTCACATAGAACTGAGAATAATTCATCCTCCTTAAATTCTAACTAATACCTTCATCCACAACCTTATGCATGCATAAACTCAAGCTTTCTCTTTTGCAGTGCAAATCCTTTTGCTTGTGAATTGACATCAGACCCTTATCACATTGCTCTATAAGAATTTGGAGCATAAACAATGGTACTAAGATGCCTTAAAGGAAATAATTTATCTCTTATCAGAAGTTTTTTGTTTCTTCCCAGGATAAACAAACAAATACACATATAAAAACTTAATAATTTTGGTGATTAATATGAGATGTACTTGCATAAACATAACCTTCTGCAAAAAAGAAAAATGAGAACCATTGAGCCAATATAAAAATGTGGTGTATATATTGATAAATTGTTTTGTCAACTGTGAAGTACATCTTTCGCCATGTAGTTGCCCATTAAGGAGAATTTGGTAAAGTGTTTGAAGGTCAAGTAATAGAATATAAGGTTGGAAAAAGAAGTCTGAATAGTGCTTTTGCTTTTTGCTCTTACCTTCCAAGCAGGAGACAAAAAATTTCAGAATTCCTGAGAGTGGTGGGGTTTGGTAAACAAACCTCACTTTCAAAAGTGAAGAAATATTCACTTATTTCTTGCTTCTCCTCTATTCCAGCCACAGCAGCTTTAATGATTCAGAATTGACTCACAGTCTACACCCCAGGAGGACAGAAGGCTTCATACAATCATCATCAAAAAAAAAAAAAAAAAAAAAAAAAGCTGGCACTTTAAGGATGAGAAAGATTCAGAAGTCTTTAGCACTATTGGAAACAGGTACCCAAGACACCATCATGCCCAACCATGGGCAAATAAGTGAATGAAGTTGCCGTGGAATGTAGGGTGAAGTCATGATGGTCTTTGAGGGATAGAGAGACAGCCCTTCATCCCAGGCAGACCTAAAAGCTGGAAAGTGAATAGGAAAGTAGACAAAGAAAGGGAAAGAAAGCCTCTCAGTCCAAAGCCATCCTCCATAATTTGCTTCCAAAATCTGGTGTTTTCTAGCCCTCATCAGGGAGAAAAGGGGATCTCCCGGCAGCTCTGAATGTAAGCCTTGAAATGCTGAAGTTAAGCCACAGGATATAACAAAACTTGCAGCGAAGAAACATAAAAGAGATTAAAATGACCTTTGCCTTGTTGCTTCTATATATGAATGTATGGCAGGAATCAATGCTGGATGTGACATGTCTGTAAGATTTTATCCCTGTAACAAAGTGATCATTCTGACAATAGAAAAGTTGGAGACAGATGAGTTAATAAGACAAACTCACCTGCCTTTTGCCACTAGTGAGTTTATTAAAACTGAGCTTGAGTGCCAATCAATTTATTGGGTGCTTTGGGTACTGAGGATAGAATAACTCTGTAAAAGTGATAATGATTTTTTGCTGATTAGAAACTTTTCAAGAGAAGGCTACATCCAAAGAGATGAAGTACTTACTGGCAGGGAATCTTGGGGTGATTTGGATTTAGACTTGGGGTTGTGAACGAGCTACTAGATATATTCTTCTATGAAATGTAAGTTGTTAATGGGCTCTTGCTAAACTGAATGTCTAAGCCATAGAAACCTGACACTTCTCTGGCCTAATGCTTTTTTTTTTTTTTTTTTTTTGTAGGTCAAGTTCAAGTCTCTATTTAAGAAGGTGGAAAAGGCTGGAAAAGCTCTGCTTATTGATTAGATATGGTGTGGTGAATATTGTTGCTAACATGTTTCTAACAACTTCTTGGCTTTACATGAGAATGTGGCTGCTGTCCCTTTGGGAACAGGGGTGACACTGGCATCTTTGGGCTGGGAGGATTTATATCCTTCTCCACTGCATGCAGTAAAGCTGAACCTGTTGACTCTTTTGGAATTTGACTCACTGAAGTTCCCCTAAATGACAGAAACTGGATGACTGATGTTAATTGAAACCCAATAGTGTTTACTATAGATTTTTCAGCCTCAGTGCCAGGTATTCCAAACTGAAAGCAGGCATGACCATCTGCTCAGTGGACAGAACTTGGACTCTGAAACTGATACAGATGAATATCACTCTTTTTGGGGGACATGGTTGTGGAAGTGGATGGATCATGAATGTGGAATGAACTATCTGGATCAGCTAAGTAGATACACTTGGCAGTGGTCTGTTCTCTGATGAGAACACCTGAAATCTGAGTCTTGTATGTTTCCAAGGCAGAGGAAATCAACTGCAAGTCAGACTATGACTTCTTCCAGGGATTCCCCCTTTGTCTCTACATTATAGAGGACTTATTGCATAGACTATGCCCCCAGTATGCTCTGGCAAATTTACAAATTCAGGATATCTGCCTGCTCTCCAGTCTTACTAATTAGTCGCCTCTGGCCATACTCAGAATGTCCTTAAGGCTAATTTGTGTCATATATTTGGCTTTCTGGATCAATTGCTGTTTGATTGCTTTTTATGGTAGAATTTATACAATAAGCTGATAGACTGACTTTACTTCCTTCATCTTCTGATCCACAGAATTAGTACAGCAGTTTACTGTTGTCAGTTGGTTGGTTGATTTGTTAGTTTTTTAAATGCAGTCATACTAAGAAAGGGATTATCTCCTCTATTCTGTTGTCTGGATGATAATCAGGATGAAAGGAGTGGGGGAATTTAGGGATTGTATTTTGAAATTTCAGAATTCTGTCCTTTCCATTCCTGGGCATAATGCATCATTCTTTCACTGGACAGCACCCCCACATCAGTCTAGGTAGCAGACTCTCTTGACCGTAATTTGCACGATAGTAGACCTAGATAATTTACTCTTGATTCTGGTTAAATTAGATGAAAATGTGTTTGTCCTTCTTGCACCAGAAAGATCTGCAAGTCAGACTTTGTACCAGAAGGATCTGGTGCAAGAGGGACAAAATCATTTTCATAAAATTTCTGGATGATGTCTGAGTGACAGCAGATGACTGGGGAAAATGTAAATTTGTGTTTACTGAAATAGGACAGACTAATTTTGTGAAAGTGAAGAAAGAAAAAAAAATCCTGACATGTGAGGAGACAACTCTGTAAATACTAAAAGGTACAGATAAAAGGAGCATTAATATTCACTGTGCTTCAGAATTGCCCCCAGAGCTTTCCTCCAGAAGTAAAATACTCTAGTATTGCTCCCCAAAACACTTGCAAGTATCTTAAAGCCTGAATCTGCCATCCCTCACCAGATAATTCTGACTGTGAGTCAGCCGGTGATGGTCCCAGCTCCTACAACTTAGGTTAAAAGCACCTCCAGATATTGCCTTCACCTCCATTCTCAGTCATTCTGCAGAGTTTGTGAATTGTGTCATGGACAAGCAGGATGGATTGAACTGACTACCCTCAAGCAGTCCCTCTGAAACCTATGATTGAGTTCTATTATTTACACTGATTGAGAATATCTAAGGCTTACCATCTTGTGGAAGATGGAGAGTCCTGCAGGAAGCTCCAGTGGGGCACTACAGATCACTGGCAACTTGCGCCATCTGACTGTTGTATATTTCATTTGGAAGGTCCTAATAATTGTTTCCAGGGGCACTGTATGTGCTTGAGCATTGTACTTATTTGAAATGCATTCATTGATTTTTCTCACTCAGGAGAGCACTGTGATTTGCATTTAAGAGTGGTTATAATACACATTTAACTATTTTTTAAAATACTACTAGTAAACCAGGTAGCCCTAATTTGACTGTGAAGATCTCTTCAAAATGAGGATATACTCAGTTACCTGGTAGAATTTCCCAGAGGTAAACTGGTCTATTATTCATCCATGTTATAGGGACAATTTTGCCCACAAGGGAGTCATTCTATTTACAAAGCTAATTTAGGCCAGGTGCTGTGGCTCACAACTGTAAACCCAGAACTTTGGGAAGCCAAGGCACGTGGATCACTTGAGGCCAGAAGTTTGAGACCAGCCTGACCAACATGGTGAAAACCTGTCTCTACTAAAAATACAAAAAATAGGCCGGGCGCGGTGGCTCAAGCCTGTAATCCCAGCACTTTGGGAGGCCGAGACGGGTGGATCGCGACGTCAGGCGATCGAGACCAACCTAGCTAACACGGCGAAACCCCGTCTCTACTAAAAAATACAAAAAACTAGCCAGGCGAGTTGGCGGGCGCCTGTAGTCCCAGCTACTTGGGAGGCTGTGGCAGGAGAATGGCGTAAACCCGGGAGGCGGAGCTTGCAGTGAGCTGAGATCCGGCCACTGCACTCCAGCCTGGGCGACAGAGCGAGACTCCATCTCAAAAAATAAATAAATAAATAAATAAAATAATAAAAAAATAAAAATAAAAAAATAAAAATATAGTTCAAAATTTATCAGTACCCTAGACTTTGTCTTGCAAGCCAAGGTCGCATCTGAGCAATCACTAGTGCATCCTGCTATATCTGGCTTAATGCCTTGGATAGATGGAAAGATCTACACAGAAATTTAAGGAGAAAGCTACCTGGTTTCCTAAGATTCACTGATGGTTTACAAGATTTATTCAGCTGGCTGAATTTTGGAGCTGAAATAAATACTGCAGGTTGGTTTCAGCCTGCTTCCCTGAGTCCTGCTGATAATAGTGTTAAGTGCCATGTAAGACAAACTGAATAGATTTGTTTCTAGCCCTGTCGTTCATTCATATTAATCAGAATGGCCAATTCAGTGATACATTGATGTAAAATATGCCAGAAGTTAGACCACACAGAACTGAGGAGTAGACCTGTTAGAAAATAGTGCTCATGAAAATATCCTCATGTCTGCATAGTCAGAGTTTTCTCTTAAATGAAAAAATGGCAACCTGAGTTAAAGTATAATTGAATTGCCACCCTTGAAGAAATAGAAACATCTTCCCCTAAGCAATTTGTTTAAATTTTAGAGGTGGCCAAAATAGAAACCTTCCCCTCCCCTCAGATAGGTTTCATCTACATTCCAGAGCAAAGTTTAATCTCCTTCCCTTCCTCTCTAAGGCAGGGAAGATGGACTGACTGCTTTGCCAACTGTCTTAGACAATTTCCAAGATTCAAAATGTTGTTGTCCTCCTGTTGTACAAACCACATTGTACGTTCCAGCCCTCTATATATAGCCATGTCAGGAAGTGAGACATACAGAGGCATGAAAGCTGCTTTGTGAGTAAATAAATGGTTTGATCCTTGATCCCGAGGTCTTGTGTTTTTGTCAGTGTATATAGGTGCATGTGTGTGTCCATACATCATATGCGCAGACACATAGATAGGCACACTCATATCTATTTGTTCATACCAGGTGGCATCTCAGAAACGTCACAGTTTAAAATTCAACTCTAATCAAATTCCAGTGGCATAATTTAGAAAATCAGCAGTAAATGTTAAAAACCCAACTCATACTCTAATTCTCTAGCCATGTCATGTTCATTTTTGAAAATTTAGTTGGTTACATTATTTTAGCATAAGTATTGGAAACTCTTGATGCAACTACCTTTTAAAATTATCAGAGTTAATCAACACAGGGAAAAACACAAGGGGGCTAACACCTGCTAAATGACCCTTAAATGAAAATTCTCATTACAGTTATGTATTTTAATAACATTTTTATGTCCTCTTATTGAATGTTTGCCCTTTAAGGGCATACATAATTTCCATCTATGTAAATTCTTCTAATTAAAAATCTCTACAGCATCATCATAAACTTTATCTGGGTATTGTTGTTAAAAAGACCTTTGATGTCACAACGTTATATAGCTTAAAAAGACACATTTATTTATAATCCCTAAGGTAACAAAAAAATAGATGTAATGAACAATTTTGATGAACTTTTGTTCTAACAACTAATTTTTTGCTTTTAGAATAACTTATCAGATTGAATACTGACTTCAGTAAACTTATGTTGTCAATAAATATATTTTATTCATGGATAGTTCACAGGATGGTTTATCTTTATCTACCATCTGGATAAAAAAGAGAGAAAATGATAGTAAGCTATTTAGTAGCTGATGGCAGCAGGTACATAAATTTACAGTTATCAGTTGACAAACAGTAATTATCAATCAATACCAGTAAAATTATGTCTACTAGTTACTGTACTTATAAAAAATTATAGACTTATTAGTTCAAAATTAAAGAATGATCACATTATTGAAGTCTGTATGTCATTTCATTGGATAATGAAAACTCTATAAAAACTAACAATAGCTACCTTATTCTTAATTCTCCTTAATTTTATCACAATAAATATCTAACTATTACTTATCAATAGAGTAATATTGATAAAAAATGCTGGTGACTAAAAATTTATATTAAGAGTTTTCTTTGATTCTGCCCTTTTCATCCTCCTATTCAGAATATCTTCCTATTCAGAAGTTTCTTTGTATCAGTATGTGATTGACCTGCTATTGTTTGCATTACTGTCTCTCCCATTTGATATTGGAATTCATTTTTCATCCATGTTATAATCATCTTCTGCTGTCTTTTCCTATCCTCTGGTGACAGCTGATCCAATTAATAGCAGTATCAGTTTCCAGGCCCGACTTGGTGGCTCACTTCTGTAATCCCAGCACTTTGGAAGGCTGAGGCAGGTCTCGACCTGACCCCGAGACCAGCCTGACCAACATGGTGAAACCCAGTCTCTACTAAAAATACAAAAATTAGCTAGGCATGGTGGAGGGCACCTATAATCCCAACTACTTAGGAGGCTGAGGCAGGACAATCGCTTGAACCTGAGAGGCAGAAGTTGCAGTGAGCCGATATTGCACCATTGCACTCCAGCCTGGGCAAGAGAAGAAACCTCAGTCTCCAAGAAAAAAAAAAAAAGAAGAACAGTATCAGTTATCAGTTTCCAATACCATGGCAGAGATTTTTAATGAGTAGTATTTATCTCGGAGTCAGGATGCATTGTTTATATCATAACATTAATCACCCCAGCACAAAATTATCCCCTGATGATTATCTCCTGATAATTTTTGAGGAAGTATATGTATTTTTTATGATTCAGAAAATACTTGCTATAGTACCCTAGCCTTATTTTTCAAAATGGCAATGTTCCAAAATCATAGTAGCTATGAACTCTTTGAAATACTATGTAAAGTTTGTTTTTTACTCCATAGGCTTGCTGTTAAAAACAACACAATACTAAAATTAAAAAAGAAAAACAACACTATCTTGCTATAAAATACATTGTTTTTTATTTGGTTTAATTATTTTGGAGATGCTGAAATTATCCTTTGGCTATCTTTGCATTAAGAAAGTGGGTCATCAATTACTTGTGTTTGCATCCTTCACAGAACCATACACAGATTTCTGTACCCTAAATGTGTTCACTGAGTGATTGGATTGAATAAACTTAAGTTTGACAGGTTGTGTTTCTCAAATTATTCTTGGCTCTTCCTAGGATTAGTGTGAAGGAAAAACAAATTTGTTTGTTGATATTAAACCAAAATGTTTTATAAAAACTGGGTTAGCATATTTTCCTGTGATTATAATCATCTACCAACCATAAACAAAAATGTAGGCTACTCTGTAGGGTAGGCCCGCTCTGTAAGGAGCGGTTAAAAAAAATGCTTATTAGTTACAGATTCTAATTCAGAAGAGAACAAATAGTCATGAAGCATTTTGAAATATTATACTGCCAATTATCAATAACCTACACTATGCATTTCAGTTGATCTGCAAGTTTTGAAAAATTTTTTTGTATTCTCATAACACATCAATATTCTTTATTCTTATCTAGCAAATCTAAAATGG
This sequence comes from Rhinopithecus roxellana, assembly GCF_007565055.1. Lineage (NCBI taxonomy): Eukaryota > Metazoa > Chordata > Mammalia > Primates > Cercopithecidae > Rhinopithecus > Rhinopithecus roxellana. The sequence continues at coordinate 68,265,142 of NC_044550.1, read as the reverse complement.
CACATATCTTTATAATGTCTATAATAATTCATTTTAGAATCTATATATAACCTCATTCTCTCTTCATTTAGACAGAAATTTTTACAACTTTTGCTGATATTAGTTTTGATACTCTTTGGCTTCAAAATGCCATTGAGCTGTTTAATAATAGACAGGTGGGGTTTATGGATGCCAGTCAGTCATGTAGTGATGTGAATTTATTACATATGGAACATGCTTCTCTCTTATTTTAAAGGGTATGTAGGTTTAGTTCTGTGTGTTTGCATTCATTAATATGTTGTAGAGAAAAGTAAATCATCACCATAATCCATTGTTGACATTTTTATCACATTTAACCTCATAGATTTTGATTTATACACTTTTCAAGTATAGAATGCTTGAGGTTACTGAACCAAAACCATTTATGATGTTTATATTCTATTTGGACTAGTTACTGTTTTATTGACGCTTAGGAAATAATACTTAGAACAGCTATAAATCTAACTCAGGCCTTGGATGGTGATATTCTACTGTGGAGATTTTGTCTTTCTGCTGAAGTCAGAGACAAAAATAAATTATAAATACAAGTGAATTAAAAATATATTAATATATATCAACTGACTCTACAGAAATCACAACCTTGCCCCCAACCTCACATCCCCAAATAAGAAGACCATAGCCATTGAAGAAACATGAGGAGATAGATGTGAGAGTAATCCTTATTGGCTCAAAACTGTGGGTGAATGTGGCAAAAATTCATGTGGATATAAGATCTCCAGAAAGAAAGAGATTACATAAGCTTAACAAGAAATATTCAGCAAATGGTTATTTAAGAGTTTCACCCTCAGGAAAAAAACACTGCTTACAGAAACCAAATTGTACCCACAGAAATACGGAGGGTAATAGAGAAAAGAGCTTTAGATAACTAACATGGAGGGGCTTGAAGGACTTACATTCCATCTTGAAATCATCAAATGTTCTTAATCAGACTTGACTTTGAGGGAGAATTGTTATATAGAGGGTTCATATTTTGAGTGCTTTCTGGGCAGCAGAGTAGCAACAGTTTTCAAACTGTGCAGCCAGAAACTGTGATAGCACATAAGAGTGTTCACCAACAAATCTAAAAAATCTTTCAGGCTTATCCATGGAAAGCAAAGGACACAATCTAACCCACTGAAAATTAATATTTTGAAAAGATAAATATGAACCAAGTAGCATTCCAATAGAAAATGAGAATATACCAGAAAATGAGGACACACAAAACAAGGAAATAATAGGTTAGGGTTTCCATCAACTTCAGAAAAGAGCACTTAGAATTAAAAACAAAAATATTACAAGTGCTACAGCCAGTCAAAACTCACACATCTCTCATAACTGGAGTGATAAAGTAGACAAAACTTAATAGGCCAACAGAAGATCTGAAAATGTTTACTTAATTAGTAAATCTACATAAAATACTAAAACCACAATAATAAAAATGTACCTACTTTTGAAGTGCTACTGTGCATTTAGAAAATTTAATCACATATTAAGTCACAAATGCAACTTTAATTTTTAAAGAAAATAGAGCAACCTTTTCTTAATGCAATAGAGTAAGAATAGATGTTAATGGCAACAAAAATGGGAAAAAAAAAAACCTCTTCAACAGAAAAAAAAAATACTTCAATTCCTATTAAAATCCCTTGGTCAAAGTGGAAATAAAAAAGAAAATTGCATCATTTGTACAAAACCACATGAAATATCAAACCTATCAGCATCTATGTGATACAGTTAAAGTGATGCTACTGACACTGAGTGGATCTATTTCAACTTCCTACCCATTATCCTTGTCTGTCTTAGCTATTGCCATATCTGCAGTGGGAAAGGAAATCACTTCGCACCCAATAAGCAGCCAATGAACATCATTGAGTTCTTAATTATTTATTTAATAGAGAGCAGAAGCAGGGATACCAAGAAAAAATACTGCAGAATAATAATAATGATGGGATAACATACCTATCAAACAGTAAAACCTCCTGTAAAATCACTGTAATCACAATATTATATTTACTCTGATGAACAAATCTACATGAAAATGCATATATGCTAATGTTGATATTTTGATGCATTTTAGTATGATCTGGGAGAAAATACAGGTATTTACCCACATTAATGCACGTATCAATAGTAATTCCAGATGCAATAATAATTAAAATTAAATAAAATAAAAATGTAACATTAAAGAATGTATTTTTATAAATTTGAAGGAACATTTCCTAAAAAATAGTAAAAATTATGAAAGTCAGAAATAAAAATCAGATGTATATTTGTTACATTAAAAAAATTAAAGTGAAAAAACCAAACACATACAAAGAACAACAAATAAACATATTTGATAAAAAACTGAAAACTCTTGAGCATTGAGATAACACAAATCAATACAGAAAAAGACAACAGAATACAAATGGTGTTAAAATGTTAAAAGAAATAAAGGGAAATCCTCAGTAACTCATGCATTTGAGAAGTGATTCCCAAAGTCATAAGTCAAGAAATAAGAAAACAATAATGAACCCTTCATTTGAATTTTGTGGTAAGAGCAGTACTAATGAATATAAGTCTTTCATATCCATATTTGGTGAAAAAGAATATGTATTTTACTCATCAATAGAGTACTCAGAATCCTACCCATTATCCTTGTCTGTCTTAGCTATTGCCATATCTGCAGTGGGAAAGGAAATCACTTCGCACCCAATAAGCAGCCAATGAACAAATTAAAATGAGTTTTTTGTCCTAACAGTTGCACTCTTTGCTATCTGCTTTTTAGAAATAGAGCATAGGGAAATACTGGTGAGGGAATTTGTTGCAACAATGTTTGAGATTGAAAAAGGTTGTGTTTTCTTCATAAAAGGAATAAATAATGAGTTATTAAACAGAATTGGATTTATAGCTGGAAAACAAAAAGTTCATTACTAAGTGAGAATACATGATATGATTTTTACAAAAGAAATAATAATAAAACTTTTAAATTTATATAGCAGGATTTTATTCTCCAGACTTGTTATTGTGTGTTATCTCAAAAATGTTATCTCCTTGTTGAGAAGGGGAGTAGAAAGCAGAATTTTATAATACATACGAAACTGTTAGCATTGACACATTCCTATCGAAAACCATATTTCTTGTTCTCTGATTTTATAATAAAAAGACAGAAAAATTTGTCACAATGCATAAAAATGTCTAGTGGGAAAGAAAGAATAAGCTCATAGGCTACGATCTAAATATAGCTCTGATCTCTCATCAATTTCTCATCTACAGCTTCATAACACGAGGATTTGAGGAGAATGTTGTATTAAAGTTACAATTGGTTTTTTAATGCCATGATTTAATAAAATATAATATATTTATTTTTATAGTTCTTCCTACTTTTTCCCATATTTGAAATTCAGAAATGTGTAAACAGTGCATAGTGATTTGAGAAATATTGGGTAAACATCACAATATTAAAATCATATAGAGTATTTGTAATAACAGTACTACCATTTATGCACCCTTTCAATGGGCCAACTCCTGTAACAGTATTTGATAGGTCTAATCTTACTAAACACATACAACTATCCTACAAGATAGACGTTCATTTTATATATAAACAAACTGAGGCTTAGGTAAGTAATTTAATCAGAGTTACACAACAAGTAGTGTTAAATTACATTTGACTTCAGGATGCCTCCATACCTTGAGTTCTTACATAACAAACTGCCACCTAACTTAATATGTAAACAAACTGAAAGACTAATTTTAGGAGTGTCGTATTTGCTGAGTCTCAGCAAATCACAGCAGCCAAGCTTCAGCTACATCTAACTGTAACCAGTTATAGTTAGATATATAACTTATATATAATATATAATCTATATAACTATAGATATATATATAGTTATAGTTAGATATATAACCAGTTATAGCAAACTGTATATATTTTATAGCAGCTGTAACCAGCCGAGCTGTCTCTGTACCTCACTTCTGTTTTCTGTCCATATTGTGGAGAAATAATGCTGTCTATATTGTGGAGTAGAGCTCTCTGAACCTCTTCGGGATCTGAGGACTGCCCAATTCAAAAATTATTCTTTGCTCAATTGAGCTCTGTTAAATTTAATTTGTCTAATATTTTTCTTTTAACACTAGTAAATTCAGGATTTTAATACAAGTTTTATACTGTTCTAAATAAATAGTTTTTAAAGTTGAACACTACATTTAATATAAAGTTACTTTTATTTATTTATTTATTTTTTTGAGACGGAGTCTTGCTCTGTCGCCCGGGCTGGAGTGCAGTGGCCGGATCTCAGCTCACTGCAAGCTCCGCCTCCTGGGTTTATGCCATTCTCCTGCCTCAGCCTCCGGAGTAGCTGGGACTACAGGCGCCCGCCACCTCGCCCGGCTAGATTTTTGTATTTTTTTTTTAGTAGAGACGGGGTTTCACCGTGTTAGCCAGGATGGTCTCGATCTCCTGACCTCGTGATCCGCCCATCTCGGCCTCCCAAAGTGCTGGGATTACAGGCTTGTGCCACCGCGCCCAGCCTAAAGTTACTTTTAAAATGCTTCTTAAATTACTGGCATTTTAAAATGGATCTGGCAATACTATTTCTGAAAATTGTTTTTGTAGTACTCCTAAAAAAATTCTTTTTGATATATCCAGTATTTAAAGTCATGGTTTAGTCTGTCATGTTTGTATTCTTTCATGCATTCTTTTACCCATTGTCTTTGTGGTTATAAAACAAGATTACATAGAGGATAAAATTAATGTATCCAAAATAATAGAGTAAAAAATGTATTCAAGTTTTGTTTAGGCTATTTACCTAGCAGCATAAGATGATTCATTTTATAGAAAGAGTTGGTATAGTTGATAAACTACTAAGGTGAGCTCCATCATCTCTGCTGCTGGTGTTCCTGCCATGTGTCATGTGTGATTCCCTTTTCTGGAGTATAGGTGGAAATTTGACTTGACTATAGCCAATAAAGTAACAGCAACTATGACAGGATGTACATGATTACATGTAAGTTTGTAGCATCGATCCTTCTAAGTTATTTTTCTGCCTTGCTGACTTTGAAGAAGCAAGCATATATTTGAGGGTACTTCACATCAAGGAACTATGGGTATTCTCTAGGAAATGAGGGCAGCCTTAAGATGACAACTGGCAAAAAATTGCTGCTTTCAGTCCTACAACTTCCAGGAAAATGAATTCTTCCAACAACTTGAATGAACAGAGGTGGAACCTTCTCTAATCGAGTATCATCAAGAAGATAATCCACCTTCTTCTAACACCTGGATTGCAACTCTGCCGAGGACCCAGCTAAACAATTTCTGAATTCCTGCCCAACAGAATGTGAGTTAGCAAACATGTTGTTGGAGTAACTATGTTTGCAGTAATTTGGTATGCAGCAATGGAAAACCATTCTAAATGGGGATAATAATACCCTCTTTACAGGATTACTATAGGTATCACACGAATGTGTTAGAAGAAAACACTTTGGAAATGGCAGAGCAATACAAAAATATATTATTAGCCAACAGATGTAAGTCCTTTCTTATTGGTAGTTACTTTAAATTGAAATAGATTAAATCATTGAATTAAAGTCCATTGCAACTAAAATGGTGAGTGAATGCTAAAGCACATGTCATTTCTTTTGAGGTAATAAAAATATTCCCTTATGAAACAGTGATGATAAGTTTACAACACTGTATATATACTTAAAACTACCTAATTAGCATGTTAAAAGCATATGAAATGAGAAGCAAAATGATCTTGAGTGGATTTTGCTGCAGAACAGTCCCATGTTTACTGATGTTTAATCCCAAACTTAATCAAGTTTTTTCTAAGCTTTAGAACGTTGTAGGATAATATGTTTTGATCACAAGTAATATTGACCTTGTCACTACTATGTTTAACACACTTCATGGTTGTTGATTGTGTTTCATTGAAAGTTGCAGCACTATTCACAACAACAAAGACATGGAATCAACATAAATGTCCATAAATGATAGACTGGATAAAGAAAATATGGTACATATATACCACAGAATAGTACAAAGCCATAAAAAGGAATGAGATCATGTCCTTCCCAGGGACATGGATGGAGATGGAAGCCATTATCCTTAGCAAACTAATGAAGGAACAGAAAACAAAACACCAAATGTTATCATTTATAAGTGCGAGCTGAACAATGAGAACACATGGACAGACACAGGGAGGGAAACGGCACACACTGGGGCCTGTCAGGGTGTAGACTATGAGGAAGGAGAGCATTAGGGAAAATAGCTGATGCTTGATGGGCTTAATACCTAGGTGATGGGTTGACAGGTGCACCTAATCACCATGGCACACGTTTACCTATGTAACAAACTTGTACATCTTGCACATGTACCTCAAAACTTAACATTAAAATTAATAAATAAGAAAGTTGTAACATCCTCTTACTTTGGGAGTGTCTCAAACTTCTAAATATGACTTTTTCTTTCTGGGCAAAAAGTGAATTTATGATGGCTTATTGAATTTGAAGTTATACATTTCTATGGTATTTATACAGTTTGGGGTGAATCCTGTAAATAATTCTTTTAAAAATCTAAGATTTTTTAAAACAAACAAATGAAAATTATAATAAAACATTATTATTTGTAAAGATCCTAAGATGACCAGGGTCTTAGCTCCATGGTAGGTCTGACTTCCACAGAAAGTCTGGATTGCATCACATTTAAATCAACAAGATTATCTTTGTATCTATCAATAATAAAATAAGGAACAAAGCAGAGTTAAACTTTCAAAACAAAATCATGGTGAATAACAACAACAAAATCACCTATTGACTAAGATAATTTAAATTTTTACATATATTATAATAACATGAATTTCAGTTCTTGGGGAAAATGAATTAGTTTATGAGGGTGGCTTCTTGGTTCCTGGATGCTATTAATAATATATCTCTGGATATAGAAGTTGGTTACATGGGTATGTTCACCTTCCAAAACTTCACTGGGTTTAGTCTTCTCTGGGCTTATTCTACATGTACTCTTATGACATGTATACTTTGTATATACTAAACTTCAATAAAAAAGTTTTCTTAGAATTATGAATTGGGATCATTTATGTTAATAAAATGTTGATAACATTCTTTTTAATTATAAAAAACACAATAAGCTGAGAAACTGATTCATGAATTCAATTAAATTGATCCCTAAAAGCTTATATTTGATAATAGATCATTGTGGTGTGTATGCACATATGCATATATGTCTTCATTCATTTCGTTTATCCATTCATACATGGGACTTTCTCCACTCCCCTGCTCATCACATCATAAAAGAGGGTAAATAGCATCAATATGACTTATCACAGATCATGTTAACCTTGTTCACTTAATTAAAGTGGTGTTTAAAATTTTTCTCTAAAGTTAATATTTTCTTTCTATTCTCTGTTAGAATGGAGTAACTAAGTCCAGCCCACACTCACAATAATGAGAAGGATATTGCACTCCACCTTCTGAGGGGAGGGGCATGAAAGAATTTATTTTCAAATGTTAAATCCATCTCTGCATTTTATAAATTTGGAGGGAGATACTTTAAGTTTATGCAAATATTCTGTTTCTCCTTAATGTTTTGCCCACTAATTTGAGTATTCATCAGTGGATTTTGCCAGTAGTGATTATTACTCTGGTGCTATAATGGTGATTACTGTAGGGTTTTAATTGCATTGTTTTGTGATCTGAGAATAGGATTTATATGATATCAGTTACATGGCCTTTATTTAACAAATTATTTTTGGCCAAATGTACATTTTGGGGGCTAATTTTCTCATACGATCTTTAAAATAATGTATATACTTTCTCTATTGAACATAGATTGCATTTAATAAATTGTTTTCATCAAATATTCCAAATATTGGCAATTACTTTTTCCTTAACCTATCAGTTTGTAGGTAAGTTCTATTAAAATATTCTAATATGAGTTACTAAGTAACTTACTAATATGAGTTACTAAGTTAAAAAGTGTGCATCTTATGATGTGGATATATATATCCATAATTACTTTTTATTATATCTAAATTAACTCAAAATTTTTACAGCTATTAACAATTATTATTATAATATTATGACTGTGTTTTGCCCATTTAATATTTATCACCTTAATCCTTTTTGCCTATTACTAATTTTGCCATAACTGACCCTTAATTTTGCTGGTGTGTGTTGCTTGTTATACCTGATACTAACAATAATGTGATGTCTTACAGTATAGTTCAGGGATTCGGAGTGAAGTTAAAAACTTTCAGCTTAACCAGGCATAGTGGTTCATGCCTGTAATCCCAGCACCTTTGGGAGGCCCAGGTGGGCAGATCGCTTGAATCCAGGAGTTCCAGATCAGGGTCGGCAACATAGCGAAACTTTGTCTTTACAAAAAAATACAAAAATTAGGCAAGTGGGGTGGCATGTGCCTGTAGTCCCAGCTACTAGGTAGGCTGAGGTGAAAAGATTGTCTGAGCGTGGGAGGTTGAAGGTGTTGTGAGCCATGTTGGCACCATCCCTCCTCTGTGACAGAGGGAGATCCTGTCTCAAAAAAACAAACAAAAAACTTTTAGCTTGCTTCCTTGGGTGCATACAGCTGTAGTCCACAAGTTGTAGTTCATTCTGAAGCAAAAGTTACAATTTCACCCTCCTTCCTGCATCCTGTGAGCTGGAGTAGCTATGCGATATGTAGAATCCAGGTAATAGAAAATGTGGAGCCTCTTGTTCAAAAATTGTTAAGAATTTTAAGATGGCAACAGCAGAGTATTAAATCAAGCATAGCAGCCTTTTGAGAGCAGGACCTTAAGTGACTGCACAGGATACAAACCATGAAGCTATTTCTACCTATAAAACTATAAAACTAGCATTCTTCCAAACCTACAAAGTTTTGGAGAAAGCCCAATGCTTTCTCTACATGATGATATCAGAAAATCTTCATTTTGACTTGCTCTATGCTCAAATATACTTTTATTTTATATTGAGAAATAATATTTAACATATAGATAAGCCAGCCACATTTATATAAACTGCATAGAAATAATTAAAGCAAGCACTTATTTTTATAAAAAGAAAGCATCTATCTCACTGAAAAGCAAACCTCAAGAGGTAATTAACCTAAAAGAACCATGGTGAATATTACAAAACATTTTCATATTGGGTAGGCTTCTGTTAACATATTTTATTTTTATATTATTTGAAAGTTTATGGAACACATTTTAGATTAGTACAAATGTGTATATGTTTATACTATAAGTGTAAGGAAAAACAACACATATCCTACTAATACTTACTGTAAAATATGCTATTTTAATTTTTCATTTAATTAGTGAAAATATTCATATTTGCTGGAAATGCAATATGTTTTTGTACCTACTCTGAAATTTGCTCTTATCTGCACACTTCTGCTAATAGTAGTAGCAGAATCTATAATGAGACCGTAAGATTATTAATTTATTATTTTGTCCTGCATTATATCTATGAATGTGTTTGGTTTAATTGACAAATTATAGTCTTGAACATAGTATAGGCCTACAATATTTTTAGATTTTTAGTTTAGTTACTATTTACCATATTTTATGGAAAATTACTTCAGATTACATTATATAGTATTTTTATTAGCATGTATGAATTGGTACATGCATAAAAATATACATGAAAGGCCTGTATATTTATACACATGGCAAAAGAGCTAAATTGCAATGATAAGAGTGACTAAAAGTAATGTGAGCACAGAAAAAAACTGAAATATTCTTGGTTACCTCTAAATGTCATAGCACATGAATAAAATTACAGCTTCTGTATTTATAATTACCTTTAATTTTTTTACTAAAATCACCGACCACTGTATTCCAGAAGCAATTAAACCTTAGCCATATAAAAACAGTTGAGTAGCCATTTTTCTTCAAACATATATATTATATCCAGTCTTCTCAATGTCATAAAATAGAAATAACAGGCCTTTCAAAACACCTTCACTATCAGAAGAGATAAAAAGGAAATGGACAAAGGGAAGAATCTGATATGGGACATTTTTTTAAGATAAATAAATATTTTCCTCAGAGAATAACTTTAAAGAGGAGCGCATAACTTGGAGAATAAAGGCAATATGGATGCTCATGTAATGGACACAAGTAAAATCTGCATAGAAACTATAGATGGAAAGACTGTGGTGGGGAAAGCAGAGAAGTTGTTATTTGTCTTATCTTCCTTTGATTTGAAATTTTCTGTTGTTTCTGGACCTTCATGATAGAGTCAGTAAAAGTAAAAGAAAAACTTGACAAATACTATAATAAAAATATTGAAGTTGAATATGAGTTATCCTTCCTTGAGTTTCAGTCTTCCCATTTAAGGACTGGGTGACCTTGGATGCACCCAAACATCCATCGAAATGTAAGTCTTCTCAGTACTTAGATCAACATTATAGTATCCACTACGTTAAGACAATAATGAAAACAATGTACATGACAATAACTGGGACATTATTTAGTATTGATAAATACATATTAATGATTAATAATTTTATCTGAATACAATATAAGATAAAATATTTTTCAGAGTCCCATGGGTTTGTAGCTGTTACAACCAGCTATTCTTAAAATTCCTGTACTAGTATTTCATGGCACACATTAGCTGGTTTTCTTCAGTAAGGCTATTTTCAGTATGTTCCAATTAACCAAAGCTCTTCAAAATTTATTATCAGGAAAATGTGCTTTTAAGGTACTATAAACATATCTTTCAATACTTGTTTAATTTTTACACATAATAAGTACATTGATAATATTTGAAATTTCCTTGCATGTTTAAAAATTGTGTATGAATTATATGTTTGATTGGGATTAAAAAGTCATTCAAAGATGAAAAGTATCTTTGAAAGATATCTAAATTTATATCTAACCAAAATATGCAATGTAATGTGTATTTAAAAATCAAATTATATCTACATGGATAAATTGTTGCTCTCCTTATTTCATTAAGTTATATCTCATTGCTAGAAATTGTAAATTGGGCAAATTTGAGTCTTATTGATGATATTTGCTCTTTAGTTCTTATGCCTCTTAGCCAAAAAGTTGCTTTCCAATTTATTGAAATAATATAATTATTTATTTTAAAAATTCTATGAAACAACTTATATGAGCACAGCTAGAAGTTCAACTTGAGTTCAAAGATTACAAGAAGAGTCTCATCATCAGCCTCTGTGTTAACACAAACTGATAATTCTGTCTATCAATAACAATCTTAACCTTGATTTCCTTTATAATTTCTATATCACTGCCAAGAATAAAAATAACACTGCTTCAGGAAGTCAGGGACCCCAGATGTAGGGACCGGCTGAAGCCATGGCAGAAGAACATAAATTACAAAGATTTCAAGGACATTTATTAGTTCCCCAAATTAATACTTTTATAACTTCTTATGCCTGTCTTTACTGCAATCTCTGAACATAAATTGTGAGGATTTCATGAACACGTATCACTTCCCCAATAATACCCTTGCGATTTCCTATGTCTGTTTATACTTTAATCTCTTAATTCTGTCATCTTCGTAAACTGAGGAGGATGTATGTCGCCTCAGGACCCTGTGATGATTGCGTTAACTGCACATATTTTTTGTAGAGCATGTATGTTTGAATAATATGAAATCTGGACACCTTGAAAAAAGAACAGGATAACAGCAATGTTCAGGGAACAAGGGAGATAAGACTTTAAACTCTGACTGCTGGTGAGCTGGACAGAACAGAACCATATTTCTCTTCTTTCAAAAGCAAATAGGAGAACTATCGCTGAATTCTTTTTCTCAGCAAGGAACACCCCTGAGAAAGAGAATGCACCCCTGAGGGTAGGTCTATGAACGCCCCCCGCGGGGATGGCTGTCTTTTATAGTCGAAGCCGAAGGGATGAAATAAGCCCTGGTCTCCTGTAGCACTTCCAGGCTTATTAGGATGAGGAAATGCCCGCCTAATAAATTTTGGTCAGACAGGTTGTCTGCTCTCAAACCCTGTCTCCTGATAAGATGTTATGAATGACAATGCGTGCCCGAACCTTCATTAGCAATTTTAATTTTGCCCCATCTTGTGGTCCTGTGATCTTGCCCTGCCTCCATTTACTTTGTAATACTTTATTACCTTGTGAAGCATGTGATCTCTGTGACCCACACCCTATTCATACACTCTCTCCCCTTTTGAAAATTAGTAATAAAAACTTGCTGGTTTTACAGCTCAGGGAGCATCACAGAACTTGCTGACTTGTAATGTCTCCCCCAGAAACCCAGCTTTAAAATTTCTCTCTTTTGTACTCTTTCCCTTTATTTCTCAAACCAGCTGAGATGCTTAGGGAAATAGAAAAGAACCCACATAACTATCGGGGGAGAGTTCCCCTGATACAACACAAAGCTATGGATTGACTACTTTTTAGAAAAACTGCCTAAATATTTTATTATTAAATATGAAAATAAAAGCTATTTAGCATTAAATATTACTTTAAAATATTTGTACACTGATCATTTTAATATCTGACCTTCTTTCTGGCCAATGGAATCTGGAAAAAGTAAACTTTTGTTCTCACTCATAGGTGGGAATTGAACAATGAGATCACTTGGACTAGGGAAGGGGAACATCACACACTGGGGCCTATTATGGGAAGGTGGGGGGGGAGGGATGGCATTGGGAGTCATACCTGAAGTAAATGACAAGTTGATGGGTAATGACGAGTTGATGGGGGCAACACACCAACATGGCACAAGTATACAAATGTAACAAACCTGCATGTTGTGCACATGTACCCTAGAACTTAAGGTATAATAAAAATAATAATAATAATAAAAGTAAACTTTTAAAACATAGAAAAATGTTTCTCAATTTATCAGGTTTATAAGACACTAGCTCCTAAATTTTATGGACTAACTTTTTTAAGACCTAGACTTCTATGCCTCACCCCAGAAAGTTAAAAATAATAATAATAGTAATGCCCAGTCAATCACAATCAAATTGAGAAGATATATGCCTACATTTTATTTTACTCCAAAAATGCTTCAAAACAATAGAGCATGCCACTTTCAATGTACTCGTCTATGAAACTTATCTCTAAATAAGTAATCAGGACTATTATTTTTTACCTTAGGGTAGAATAAAGTTCTAAAAACTAATGTCATTTGTGTGCCTTTTTTTTTTTTTTTTTTTGAGACAGAGTCTCACTCTGTCCTCCACATTGCAGTACAATGTCATACAATCTCAGCTCATTGCAAATTCCGCCTCCTGGGTTCAAACAATTCTCCTGCCTCCCTCCGGAGTAGCTGGGATTACAGGCACGTGCCACCACAACTGGCTAATTTTTATATTTTTAGTAGAGACGGGGTTTCACCATGTTAGTCAAGCTGTTCTCAAATGCCTGACCTCATGATCCACCCACCTGGGCCTCCTAAATTGTGGGTGACTTTTATTAAATACATAGAAGTCATATTAAAATTAGCTTATGTAAAATTATAGATCACTTCAGTGTAACTTATATTTATTTTAATTTCTCTGTAGTAAGTGAAAATTACTGTTTTGATGTTAACTTTAATATTGCTTCAAAAATATAAAAATAATTTTCTATTTAAATAGAAAATTGAATCTTTCAAAGAAAAAAATGTAGAAGCATCAGTACCCTTGTATTGAAATTAAAATTTCTGTATTTACCTGAATTCTTTGAAAAAAAAAAATCTGAGATTCTATCTAAAGTGTTCTGAATGTAAGTTGTCATTGTAAGTTCTTTTTTTCTTTGAAATTGGCTACCTGAATCTTAAATTAAGATATCTTAATATTAAAATTATTTTTTTAATTAACTCATGTGTACCTTGGTTGTAATGTGAGAGTTTTCATAGTTTTCCAACCCTTGTTGAAAGAAATTCAAATTACACTATGTAAACTATTGTGAGTAATTTGGGTTAGGATCAAATGAATTAATTTTAATATATTTGAAATGACTCTATTAAAATGAAAGCCACATTAAATATTGCTGTTTTAATTTTTAAATTTTAAACTAATCTTAAAAGTAAAGAAAGATATTCAATTCAAATAATACCTCCTTAACTTTTCTAGAGGATTTGTAGAAGTAAACACTAAAATTCGTAATTACCAATAATAAGATTTTTTGCAATGTGAAAATATAGGGAGTTGATTTTTTGTTTTTTATTTACACAGTAGTCAGAATAGAGAATATTCAAGTGTCAGGCTAATGGTAGTAATTGGAAAACATGATGATAGAAAATAATTTACACAGAAAAGTGTTAAATAATGCACATTGTGGGGAAAAAGTAAATAACTAACATACTGATGGATTTTAAATTACTGTCACTTCAGGAAAATATTCACAGTTTACATTATTATGAATAGCTCAATAAAAATATGCAGGAAACAATGAAAATGCCAAATCATCATGCAATTTTCTTTTTAAGGTAAGAGATAAAACAGTTTAATGTTCTATGCCTACATATAAAATGACAGCATTTCTTTTTTAAGATAACTAAAAATATTCTTACTAAAATCTTTATAGATACAAAAAAAGAAATATATACATAAATATTGTAATTTTATCACTTTAAAGAAAACAATTTATTTATTTATTTATTTTAGTACTTACTTCAGCTTTTTTTCAGCTTTTATTTTAAGTTCAGGGGTACATGTGCAGGTTTGTTACATGGGTAAATGTGTGTCATGGGGGGTTTGTTGTGCGAATTATTTCATCATCCAGGTATTAAGACTACCATCTATTAGTTATTTTTCCTGATCCTCTCCCTCTTCCCACCCTACACCTTCTGATAGCCCTCAGTGTGTGTTGTTCCTCTCTGTGTGTCTGTGTGTTCTCACCGTTTAGCTCCCAGTTATAAGTGGGAACATGCGATATTTGGTTTTCTGTCCCTGCATTAGTTGGCTAAGAATAATGGCCTCCAGCTCTGTCTATATCCCTGCAAAGAATATGATCTCATTCTTTTTTATGACTACATAGTATTCCATGGTGTATATGTACCAAATTTTCTTTATCCAGTCTATCATTGATGGGCATTTGGGTTGATTTCATGTCTTTGCTGTTGTGAATAGTGCTGCAAGGAACATATGTGTGCATGTGTCTTTATAACAGAATGATTTATATTCCTCTGGAGATACATCCAGTAATGGAATTGCTGCATGAAAACAATTTAAATAGAAAATAACCTTATTGATCACTAGTGCCTTGTTTCTTTCTTTTTCAAAATGTAAGTATCAAGGGGAATTAGCAGAAAAAATTTAACTGAGGTAGATGAGAAGAAAATACTTGCTTTATGTAACACACTTCTTTC
The DNA here is from genome assembly GCF_007565055.1 of Rhinopithecus roxellana. Lineage (NCBI taxonomy): Eukaryota > Metazoa > Chordata > Mammalia > Primates > Cercopithecidae > Rhinopithecus > Rhinopithecus roxellana. The sequence continues at coordinate 68,249,827 of NC_044550.1, read as the reverse complement.
AGTCAAGCTTTTACTAGTCTTCCTAGGTTAATTAATATTTCCATTTCATTCTAATACTTCTTTATGACTCAATATATCAAGCATGCAGAATTGTGAACAATATTTAAAACACCTTTAAATCAACTTGAGACCTAAGAACTTGCAGAACACAATGTGCTCATTTGACTTGAGAAATAATGATTATGGCTAAAAGTCAAAGAAAAGAGCTATGACTTCAGACAATAAAGCTGAGATATTACTTCACACTTAGCGAAGAAAACACTGCCAACTAGATATGTAAAAACTTAATTACAAAATGTAGACAATTCTCTATTGAACTGAACCAAATATTATGGAAAAGAGTAGTATCTTTTTTCAATGAACCTAGTATTTCTATTCACAAAATCCAAGATTCACTTAACTTTTCCTAGTTATTAAAACATATATTTTATTAATGTATTTACATATTAATTATAAATATTATATCAAGTAGTTACCTAGAGTAGAAAATGCCTTAATGTGTCAAGTCTAGGCACATAATTTGCAAAGAATATTTTGTCTTTGTTGATCCTTTCTGTTGTATACTTACATTCTTTTAATTTCTGCTCCTGTCATTGACATTTTCCATATAATTTCTTAGGATTTATCTTGCTCTTCTTTTTCTAACTTCTTGAAATAGATGTTCTCATGCAAATATGGGTGAATGCAAGACAGCAGACAGAGTAGACATTATGTACAGTTTTTTCTTGTTGGAAGAACCTGAGAGGCAGCTCGGTACCAGGTATAGGCGTTCTGTCACCATTTACTCTAGTATATCAAAGAAGCCTTGCAGAGCTAAATCAGACTTGAGAAAAAGTTCTAACAGGCTGAGAAACTTTTGGCTGCCTAATTATAGAGCCAATTAGAAGATATTTTCATCTTTCTACCAATGACAACTCTGAAGAACATTTCTTAAGGATTCTGATGGAGCCCTGTGATTCACCAACCAATTCCTGATCATAGTCTACTTGGTGCTGAAACGTTTCTCTATTTTGCCTTGCTTTTTTTCCTGCTTGGCTTAGCCTGGTCCTCATTCTTGCTCCCACATCACATTACCCCACAATATACTTGCATCTAAACATACGCTTAGTTTCTGCTTTCTGTCTAGCCTGGGCTAGAGAGGCCTGCTTATTCTTCACAGTTATACCCAATAAGCATGATATAAGAAAGGATAATTTTAGCGTTTCTCATAAAAAAATTCTGAAGAAATAATTAACAACTTAAATCCAATCTTATAGACAACAGATAATCCAGAAAAAAATTATCAACTAAAGATAATTGACCAAATTATATTTATATTAGGAATGCAAGTTGAGCTTTACAAAAATTAGTGAATTCACCAATACATATACAGATTCCAGGTTAAAAATTGCATCATTATTAACAGATACAGAAAATGGTAAAATTCTGTAGTCATATTTGATGAACATGTACTCTAGGAAATAAAAAAAAAAACTGGCTTAATCTAATAAGAGATAAAATATACTCTTATAGCTATATATTTATCTCAATATAGTTTAATAATAAATATTATCATGTTGGCATAGTATTTATTCTTGCTTTTCTCTTTTATATATATCCAGAAGAATATGGTTTTTTTTGTTTGTTTTTGAGACAAAATTTCACTCTTGTTGCCCATGCTAGAGTGTAATGGCTTGATTTCAGCTCCATGCAACCTCCACCTCCCAGGTTCAAGCACTTCTCCTGTCTCAGCCTCCGGAGTAGCTGGGATTACAGCTGCCTGTCACAACACCCAGTTAATTTTTGTATTTTTAGTAGAGACAGAGTTTCACCACATTAGCCAGGCTGGTCATGAACTCCTGACCTCAGATGATCCACCCGCCTCAGCTTCCCAAAGTGCTGAGATTACACAATAAATTTATAATATATTCTACATATGAGATATATATATATATATGTGTGTGTATATATGTATATCGTGTGTGTGTGTGTGATATAAGATCTAAATATAGGGAACAAATGACAAAAATCATATCCATGGATAAGAAGATTCAATAAGTCAGTAGTGCAACAGATATATCTCATCTCAAATTTATCTATAGATTTCAAAGATATCTCAATCAAAATCCCATCAGAATTTTTGTGGAAATTGTCAATCTAATTCTAAAATATATGTAGAAATATATGTAAATAAGAATAGTCAGGATAAACTTGATAAAAATATAAATTTGAAGAAATGTATGGAATTTATAACCATATTTATTAAAAATATATAATAAATAGAGACACATATAGTGATGTGAGGAAAAACAAAAAGACCAGTATAATAGAATACAAAGGTGGAAGAAAAGTCTATGCATGTATAGAACTTGAGTCATGATAAAATGCATTCTAGAGAACTTGAGAAAAAAAAATGCTTCGATAAATGGCACTGTTGTATTTGTATGTTTATATAGTAGAAGGAATATTTCTCCAAGTTCTTATTATAGAGAAATATAAATTCCAGTTGACTATAGACCTATCTAATAAAAAATAATAGGTCATTAGAGAATTATATAGAATAATTAATACATGAATTAATGTGTATGGTTTCTGAATAAAAAGAAAAGACATTAAATGTAAAGGAGAAATCATAAATTTTACTAAGAAAAACATGTCAAATTTGGATAATAAACACTTAAATCAAAGAACTTCTGTTTCAAAACACACCAGAGAGACAGTGAAAAATCAAATCAAAACTGGAAGAAAATATCTGCAATAAATATCACCGAAAAGCACTAATATTCAAAATGTACAGAGTTCCTTTGTAATTAAAACTTTAAAAAAGAACAGCCCAAAAGAAAATAATATGAGCTAAAGCTTGAACTCTCACTTCAAAAAAAAAAAAAAAGGGAATCTAAATGGTCAATGAACATATGTCAAAGCTATAACTTCAATGGTATTTAGAGAGATGCAAATTAAATCACAACAGGATTTAACAAAAACTGATAAAAATTTTAAAAACTGACAATAGCAGCAACAACTCTCACATACCACTGGTGAGAATGTAAACTGAAATCATTATTTTGACAAACACTATTTCGTTAGGTTGAGGAAATCTATACCCTATAACCCACAGATTTTGCATCTGTATTTGTATGTTATATACTCATACTTACATCAGGTTACGTATTGAAAAATATTAACTGCAGCATTACTTAAAATGATGACAACTTGATGACAACATAAATATTCAACAATCAATAAATAAATGAATTGTGATGGTATGCATATAGAAGAATAGTATAGACAGTCAACATTAACAAAATAGAACTACAAAAACATTAATGAATCTTAGAACCATGTTACTGAAGAGAAGCTGTCAGAACAAAAGGCATATACTGAAGGCACCATTTATATAATCTTTACAACAAAACAAAACAAGGTAAAACATATTATATTGTTAAAGGACATATACATGGAAGTTAAAGCTGAAAAGACAGCTGAGAAATCAACTCCCGTAAAAATCATGTTAAGGCTAACCTTTGGAAAATGGGAGGGTGTCAGTCAGGAAGGTGTATGCACAGTGTATTGGAAGGATTGGCAATGTTTTATTTCTTGACAAGGGCAATCATTACATGAATGTTCATTATATAATAACTTTTAAATGACATTCGTGGCCGACCATTTTTCTAGTCCACAGAAAAAAATTTAAAAAGTAGATTTTCTTTTCTTTTTCTCTCATTGTCAATAATTACTTGTTCTCCTTTTTTACTGTATGACTGTATTTTTTACCACACAGAGAAGAGTTCTACCTTTTTATCCGATGTGCTAATATTAAATTTTGACAACTTATTAAGAAGACTAAAGACCAGGCACAGTGGCTCATGCCTGTAAATGCAACACTTTGGGAGGCCGAGGCAGGAGGATCACTTGAAGTCAGGAGTTCAAGGCCACCTTGGCCAACATGCTGAAACCTCATCTCTGCTAAAAAAAAAAAAATACAGAAATTAGCTGGGCATAGTGGTGTGCACCTGTACTACAACTACTCAGGAGGCCGAGGCAGGAGAATTGCTTGAACATGGGAGGAGGAGGCTGCAATGAGCCAAGATCACGCCACTCCACTTTAGCCTGGACGTCAGAACAAGACTACATTTCAAAAAAAAAGAAGACTAAAAAAAAGAAAGCTAAATATAAGTTATTTTCGAGTGATCTTTGGGATCTCTTTATATTTTATTCTTATAAAATTGTGTTACTAATGGTATAACTTATTGAACTAGTATTTTACAGAGTCTGATGAATCTTTAACTGATGGGCACAGTGTGAAGGAGGCAACTTTAAGACATATACATGGAAAAGACATCCTCTGAGTTCCTGACTTGGCTAACACAATTAGAATGAACTGATTGAAACTGAAATTTTCACCACACGTCATTGACTTGCAGTAGTGTTGTTCTCACATATGGTTCACAGAGAAAACTGAAGCTGTAACTACCTCACTCTCCTCTAAAGTTCTCCAACTCAAATCATTGTCCAAAGATCAGCAGCAAAATTGAGGCACCACTCCACACTGACTAATTCAGAAATTGCAATTTTAACAAGATTCACAGATGACTTGTATCCAAATTAAAGTTTTATAAGGATTGACCTACAGTCCTCTAATGAAACATATATTTGATCTGACATATAAAATAATGCATCCTGTGTTATTAGATTTTATATAAATTTCAAAGCAAAATAAACACACAGGCTATTTTTTACAATTGAATAATTTTACCAAAGCATGTGAATTACATTTATTCATTTTCTTTTGGGTTTTTAAAAAGGACATTCAAATGCAGAAAAAGTGAAGTTGAAGTGGGGAAATGTTTTCAGAAATCAAAGCAAGTAGAATCATTACAGCTATTTGTGTTAAAATATTTAAAAGAGTATAAGATTAAACAAAAGGAAGTATGGTAAACAATATGGACATTTTAATATTAATAATATGACATAATAATATGTACACAATGGAATACTTATTCAACCTTAAGAAAAGAGGAAATCCTATATATATTCACAACAGCATGAATATACATGGGAGACACTATGCTAAGTGAAATAAGCAAGACACAGAAAGACAAATACTATGTGATCTCACTTATATGTAGCTTCTGAAAGAGTAGAATTCATAGAAGCAGAAAGTGGAATGATGGTTATCAGGGACTAGTTGGGAAGGTGAATATTGAGATACAAAAGGATACAAAATTTCAGTTAGGCAGAAGGAATAGGTTCAAGAGGTCTTTGTGGCAACTCCAGTTGATAAAAATGTATTGTATTCCTAAAAATTACTAAGAGAATAAGTAAAGTGTTCTCATCACACACACACGCACACACACACACGCACACACACAAGGATAGGTATGGAAGGTAATATATATGTTAATTCGCTTGATTTGGCCATTCCACAACATGTACATATTTCAAAACACTATGTTGTGCATGACAAATATATACAACTTTAAATTATCAATTAAAAATAATGACTAAATTAAAATTTTGTTTAATGCATTGATAAAATCAGCTTAAGAAAAAAGAAAAAATAAACAAAACAAAGAATTATTATCCAGAACACATTAAATATGACTATGATCAGAAAGCTATATGGGTTTTAGTGAAATACAAGCCTTTGATATTTCTATAAATTATGTAATACACATGATAAATATAATTTTAACAATATTTTCTTCCAGTTATTTACACCCAAACTAATTTACAGGAGCATAGAATGACACAGAAAATTCTGTTTACATCACTTAATAACTCAGCACTGAAGTCTTTCATTACAGTTTTTTATTTGTTTGTCTTTCTATTTTCAGAGGTACTAAAGGCTCCATTAATACTTTAATTTCAACTGTGTATGGAATTTAATTTATAGGTCATGTTTATTAATATTAAAATGCATATGTTTCTTCTGCTAATACTTAAGCGTCCCAAGCATAACAACATCATTAAGTGTAGTAATTAATTATATTATTTGTAATATTTTTATAATGGTAGAATATTTAAAAGTTTATTTTTTTTTTTCCCGGGAGTCCAGAATAATGTAGAGTTTACATGGTTTATAATCATATCAACACTGTGCTGCCCTTTACATATTAACTCCCAGGAAAATCAAGTAGCTTAATTTCTGGCCTTTATGGGACAGTACTCCTTGGGGATAGGCAAAGCATAATTTTTGCATATACATGTAAGGGCCTTGTCTGCTGCTTTGCTTCCTTAAGAGATTACAACTGCCTACATCCTGAGAAAACACTCAAGCCCTCCAATTGCAAAGTCATGTATTATCTGTGCCCAACAATTTTGGAATGGCAGCATCCTCAAATAATCATGTCTGTTCCCTATTAGAAAATAAGGATATAAATATCAAGAGCATTTCATCCCAACCATCTCCTCTAGGTAGAACTGTAAAGCACAATGACTTCCTGATTTCCTCTGCTAAACCCCTCATTCAACAACCTCTTCTCTCTTCATGCCACTGCCAGCCATGCCTTTCTAACTGAACGTTCTTGCTATGATTTAGGATCTGCCTGCAGCCTCTTGACATCCCTGTCCTCATGTAGGTGGTCAGAGTCCTGTCTTCACTGAAACTTCTTTGGAAGATTCTCCATGATCCATTACACAACTTAATTCTTAATTATCAACCAAGTTTCACTCCCTCTTGCCACCTTGCTTCATGCCCTTAAGGCCAGGTTCTTTGGTGTGTTTCCAATAATTCACTGAGCAACTTGAACACAATAAAGTTAAGTATCTGTAATAAGGTGGAGCAGGTATTTGAAATGAGTGAGGGTGGAGCGGGTAATCAGAATGAGTCAGGGTGGAGCAGGTAATCAGAATGAGTCAGAGTGGAGCAGGTAATAGGAAAAGGTTGCTTTACGAGGAACTTAAGTTTAAAAGTAGAAGGCAAAGAATTGAACATATCGACACATTGATTCTTTGAAGAGAAATTTAGAGCTCATATCTAACATATCTAAAACAAAGTATGTTTTATCTTTCCAAGAACATTCGGTAGTGATCCTTTGTATATATTTTCTGCATTTGCTGTGAAGCAAAAAATATATATGTAATGTGTGTGTGTGTGTGTGTGTGTGTGTATGTGTGTAAAATGAAACTTACTGAACCAATGGAAGAAATGTCAGACCTAATAAGAGAGGATGGAAATTAAGTCTGTATAAGGCATATAAATAGTCTTTGATCAAAAATTACCCCATGAGGCACAACATATTGGTGTCACTTAATTTGTATGCTAAATTATTTGCTTATATGCACTGAGTAAGTGATCATTAAAAGACGTGTTTGGTATACATAGAATATTCATTGATTGACTTGGCTTCTAGTTCTGCCTCTGCTATTAAGAAGCTATTTTGTATTAGAAATATCCTATAACTTTTTTGGGACCTAGTTTTCAATCTGTAAAAGGAAGGGCACCAGTTAAATAATTCCAAAAGCTCTTTCTGTATCAACTACTTTATAATTAATTCAATATTAAAACAAATATACTAAATACGTGTCACAGATAATTCAGGCAATAATCTATGTATACCTACAAATAGCGAAGGAGTTAAAAAAGTAGAATCAGCTTCAAATTATAGCAGAGTTGGCTTCAAATAACAGTTCTAACACTCAAGGTCAGGAGTTTGAGACCAGCCTGGCCAGGATGGTGAAACACGGTCTCTACTAAAAATACAAAAATTGGCCTTAGCGTGGTGGCAGATGCCTGTAGTACCAGTCACACCACTGCACTCCCTTCCTGGGGGACAGAGTGAGACTCTGTCTCAAAAATAAATAAATAAACAAACAAATACTCCTATCAATACACACAGCATCATGTGGAAGTCACATAAACTTCCAGGGACTCATTTTCTTGTTGTTTATTTATTTATTAAGACAGGATCTGGCTCTGTCACCTGGACTAGAGTACAATAGTGTGATCTTGGCTTACTGCAGCCTCAAACTCCTGGCCTCAAGCAATACTCTCGCCTTAGCTTCCCAAGTAGCTAGGACTAAAGGTGCGCATCACCATGCCCAGTTACTTTTTAAAATTATTTAAAGAGATGGGGTTGTGCTATGTTGCCCAGGCTGGCCTGGAACTCCGGGCCTCAAGTAATCCTCCAAACTTGCCCTCTGGAAGTGCTGGGATTACAGGCATGAGTTACTGCACCCAGCCTTTCTTATTCTTTAAACTGACAAATTAACATGTGAACTGAAAGTTCTAAGAAGAAAATAAGTTAAATGTATGTAGAACAACTCAGTGTATTGGTCCATAGTAACTTTTTGGTCCCTTTTAAACATTAATGGCTGTTCCTATTCAGTTTCAAAATAGATCTAGATTATCTGAGTGCTGCAGTTAAATAGTGTAGTGACAGTGTGACAAGATACATATTTAATCTCTCACATGTGGCTTTCCTCCTAGACTACAGCATACTTTACTTTTTTGGAAAAATGTATGAGGATGTAATGAATCATATGGTGACACATTTGGTAGAATATAAATATATTTGCATTTATTGTTAATGCTTATGCACAGATTTCAGGTTATTGTCTGATTTCCTATGTTAAGTTTTATGAATTTTATCATGTTAATTATAGAAATGATAACTGCTTTAACATAAAAGTAATTAAGATACTGTGAAGGTTACCATGTTCAATATTTTGGTTTCGCCTTCCAGAAATTAGAAACAGAATATTGTTTATAGAGGTCCTTCACTCCTAAAATTGCATTCTTGCATTTATATTGGCCTTCAGGGAAAATGCAAGCACATTGATTTAACTTGGTTGGAGAGGACACAACATTTTTAAATGTAATTTTTGTGTTGATGTAAATGTACCCAGAGGACTAAGGGTTGATCCACACTTTAAATTAATTTGAATAAGCAAGATCCAAATTCTAAATACTTCTGTGATTACCCATGGGAAAAACCTTATTTAGTATGGGTTTGAAAATGTGCATCTTAAAACATTTTAAACAATCACGGCTAAAAATAAAGCATTCTAAATTATTCTCATTATTGCAGTAATCTATAGAGTATATCAAACTTTCCAGATTTTAAATAAATTTGACAATAGCTTATTTGAAATGTGTATATTAGTAAATTATTAAATAAGATTAACATGATTAACCTTGCAGTATTGCAAGATTATCATGATTAACCCTGCAAGAGCTCCTCTGAAATACTTAAATAGGTAGGGTATTAAAGGCAATTCAACAGTAATGGTGATGAATAAAAGACTTGGGTTTAAGAAATTATCTTTAATCCTTGAATCGATTTAGCAAAAGTGTTCTGTCTCTGAGAAAATAGAGCAAGCAGAAAGTTAGTATTTATTGTTTAGTATAGAAAGAGATATGAAAGCAATTATCCATCCTGGTTTCTTTGAACTACATTATTTTTAGTCAATTTTGGCCCAAACATATGACTTTTTAAGGTCAAACTCCATTTATTTATTTAGACTGATATAGTAAAGCCACCTTCTCTTATTTTAATTATAGCAAATTATATATAGCCATAAATCAAGGACACTTTTTGTTATTTTGGTTTATACTTAGGAGATTGGGAGATTTTCACGGTCTACATAATTTTAAATAAGAACTGTGCCCTTAGTTGTGGTCTCCTTCTATTTCATCATCACCAGCATTAAAATTAATTTTTAACATTATTTGTTATGTATCATTACACATAGAATACTATGTTGACAGAATAAAATTATCAGGAGCTTATATCTGCTGCAGGACTAATGAGGATATAACTCTGCAGGACACGGAAAACTATCAGTGGATTTCACAATATACACAACAAATGATAGACAAGGACTTTTATAGAAGTAAAGGGAATATTTAAGCTGGATCCACCACTGCTACCTAAAAAGAAAATGTCAATATATGATATTCAGCTACATATAGATTTGTGATAACTTGCATTTATCATTATTGCTTTCTCTTTGGATTCCTTGGCATTGTGTCCTCTTTTTCAGTGATTCACAATGAAGCTGGTAGTATCCATGTGAGCAGTCTCAAAATTAAAAGGATGACAATGTTATATTTGAGAGTTCTTTTGTATAATCAGCAATAGATTTTTTATTATATAAAATAACACTGATATATAAATCTTGAAAATGACATCTGAAAATAATCCAGGTAGACTGATGAAAAACAAATGGCAACTAATGTATTTTTCACATTGACTATCGCAGTGATTTATTATGTTGTCTAAGATGCTAAACCAACAGAAGTCTTGTTGTATTCATTCATCTCTTTTTCATGAGCCAAAATTTCCTTTTCATGAACTTGTTTACAGGAAAAAAAATAATTATTTTTTAAAGTGCCATTTAAATCTAGTGATTTTACATTGGATATAAAAACCCAAAAAGGTTTGTTTTTTCTGTTTGTTTGTTTTTGGGTTTTTTGTTTGTTGTTTGTTTGTTTTAATTTTTCAACTTCAGTAGAGAGATTACCAAACTGGAAATAAGTGTTTCTATTCAAGATTTCCTTTATGTGGGAAAGAGAGAACAAAATACTGTAGCTCATGGTCTTAAGTGGCAGTTTTATCCTTTATGACACATAAACACAATGGAAAGGAGAAAGAGGAAAAAAAAATGAGTGTAAAATATGTAATTCCTGTATTAGGTAATTCATTCTTTTTTATATATTCTGTCTGAATAATAAATTTTAATAAGTATTTTGTTAGTTGAGCATACTGGTAATACCTCAACTCAATTTTCAATGTTTTCCATAGGAGTACTATCGAATAATATGTAAAATAAAACCATGTTAACCACAGAACAAAGAGATTAAGGCTGTAAATTTATTTCTGTGTGTCAACTTGTCTGCTTATGAAAGGAAATGAAAAGTGTTTTCATCATAGAAAAATGTAAAATGTGTTTTTGAGCTTAAGAGTTATGCATCTCAGGGAACTTTATATATATATATATATATACACACACACACATATTCCCCCCACCCCCGGGAATAACTTTCAGCAAGTTGAGAAGAACTAATTATCATGGGATAACAAGACTCAAGGCTCTCCAAAGTAATATCTGCATTTGTATTTAATCTTTTAGCAAAGATCCTTGCCATAGAAAGTTTGCATCATTTGTGCATTGTTGAGATAACTACTCAGCCAAAGCAATGTGCTCAACTTCTTGTTTGACTTTTAATATAATTTATTATATCATGAACAATGACAACGTTTATGAAATTTGAAAGCACAGTTTTTCTTAGATCTCATTTCAGATTTTATAGTGATATCCTTTAATTTGGACGTGGTCTGGATAACATGAAATGTGAAAACAAATGGGTGTGAATCGAAAAGAAACATACAGTATAAAAGCAAGGAAACAAAGTAAGGTAACTTGAATAAGAGTTGTGCAAAAAACCACACACACACATTTTTCTGAAGTGTTTGGATAAAGAATGCATTTAAGTTTGAATTATGAATTCTAAATTTTGTGTCTAAATGCATGTTATATTCCAGGTTTTAGCATTTTTAACTGACAATAGGAATGAAAATCCTAATTCTGGAAAATCAAAAGATTAAGATTTGACTACCATTTATGGATCGATTCTTAAATTGGTAAAATAAAATAGAAATTTTAAAAGATTTCAAATACAAAATGGAGTGCTCAGCTTCTTGACAAAGCGTAGCAGCAAAGGACCCAGCAAAGAAAGTTGAGTTCAACTAGTTTACAGGTGTATTTTTTTTTTTTTTTTTTTTGAGACGGAGTCTCGCTCTGTCGCCCAGGCTGGAGTGCAGTGGCCGGATCTCAGCTCACTGCAAGCTCCGCCTCCCGGGTTTACGCCATTCTCCTGCCTCAGCCTCCCGAGTAGCTGGGACTACAGGCGCCCGCCAACTCGCCCGGCTAGTTTTTTGTATTTTTTAGTAGAGACGGGGTTTCGCCGTGTTAGCCAGGATGGTCTCGATCTCCTGACCTCGCGATCCACCCGTCTCGGCCTCCCAAAGTGCTGGGATTACAGGCTTGAGCCACCACGCCCGGCCGTTTACAGGTATATTTAAACATAAAATGTAAATACTTGCCTCATGTAATCTTCAGTATTTGAGTACATTTTTTAAAGTTCAGCATGTCTCTTACAACATTTGTGAATCAAATTTAACACATTTATCCTGCTTATCTATGTTGTACTTTTGTTGTGTTCTATAGATTAGGAAATATAATAAAACATAATAATTTACATGGAATAGCCTCTGGTTTTGATATGCTTGCAATTGCATAGGGAAACCAAACATCACACATAATGAAGTACAAACACATTATTTAAATCTATTTATCAGTAAAAATGATATAAGTAAATTATAAAGCTAGAATTATAACAGCTGTGATTACAACTGCATGACTATGTAGATAGAGAATGCATCAATCAATCTGATAGTTTATTAATATGCAATGGGATAATTGGTGAAGCCATTTCCTAAACACAGTAAGTTTGTAATATGAAACATTTATTGATTCATAAAAAGAGAATTGAGAGAATGAAAAGTGTATTTTAGGCTTAGAGTGAAATAATGGTTTGAAGAATGACTTAGTAATATTATTGCTGTGATGAAAATGTGACCTTAGACTTGTAAGAGAGAGTCAATGGAAAGTAGAAAGTAATTAGTGCATTTTTATTAACACTGTACAAACAAGTATCTCATAGGGTACATAAAAGTTTCTTATCTAAAAGTTTTTCAGTTTCTTTATTCATATCTTGTAATAGCTGGTGAGAGTGTAATTCAAGATTGACATTTAAACAGAGAATTTCAGAAACTCTACCTGTATAAATTGTAGTCAAAGAAAGAAAGTTTACACCAAAATAATTATAACCAAAAAGCACATAGCAGCATTTATTGACAGTGAAGGTACAAAATAATCATCAGAAGCTGCTAAAAATTTTTCATATGTCAGAAATAATTTCTCTTTCCTCTGGATATTCAAGTTTTTAAAATAACATTTAGTGCTCTCAATAGAATGGTGAATATAGCAATAAATGTGATATAGAGTATATATTAATACTCGTATTTTTATTTGTCTTTTGTGGATGTTCTAGGCATTACAAACTATTGTCATAAAATTTGACTTTTTGACAAAGACAGAACAATATTCTGAGAATCTGAATCTTACACCTAAAGTGTTTAACTAATCCATCTACAATTATGGCCAGCCTGAGTGCTTTCTTAAAAAATTAATGGAGACATTTTTATCATATCTGCAGGTACTATCTAAATGCACCATATTAAAATTGGAAATCTAAAACTTTCTACTTCATATTCGTAAACTTTTAAGTCCATTCCTATTATTTCTAAAATCTGAAACTCTTCATTTAATTTGAGAAGTTAAGGTAAACTCACAAAATAAACTATTTTCAGTTCCATGAGATGGAAGATGTGGGCAGAAAAATACAGTATTAGAAAATTACTTTTTAATGTGCAGTAAGAAGTTTCACAGTAGCTGTGAATCAGGCATTTTCTAACTCACTGCTTCATAAAGAGTTGAGTTTTCTTTTTGCCTTAACCAAGTCCTGGTCCACACCTTTCTTCTCCACATCACATCTATTTACATACCCAAAGTACCATTTCTCTGAAATGGACCAATACATTATTTTTGTCCAACATGTAATACATTTTACTTATTCATATATATTTGTTAATAAAACAGATTATTCTCCTTCAGAATTAAATTGTTACACTAAATTTATCTGTATTCTTGTGCAGTAGTTCACAAACACAAAGACAATGTTAATAATGATTATATGTTTATCTGATAATTTTCTAAATATTTGTGAGTCTTGTGTTGTGATACACATTTTTATACTCTAGCAATATTTTACAAAAAATAAAACAAACATAGATGAAAGCAAACTGTATATTATGCATCATAGTTTTATTTGATCCATTTGCTAGCTCTTTGAGGATGTATTTACCTTGGCGTTGCACCAGTCAAGTTATCTATTAGAGTCAGCAATGTTCACCATAAGATTCAATACAAACAGCTACGCTTCTCACTTCTTTGTAGACCATGCGCACTTTCAAAACCCAGATGTTTTAATTGTAGAAAAGAAACTGTTGTGAATTCTTGGAGGTTATTGTAGAATACTGGGGAAGATGAAGGCAGCCAGCCTGTTTTGGCAATAGCCTAATTGAAAAAAACGTGATTTAAAATAGACAGAAGAATAACAGAATACTGCTCCATCACTCTTTTTGCCAAGAGCTAGAATGTTTCACTCTAGAAATATGTTGGGAAGAAACGGGAGAAGAAGATATGTATTTTTAAAAGGAATCAATGAATCAGCATTAAGGTATTCAAGGTAACATATACTCCTGATTTAAGTGCTATATGCAGTTTGATATTCTAAGTCATGCTGTGAAAAGGATTAGTAATCCCGTTTGAATAATAAGATATTCAAAACATAACAGCTCAGGCTATGTGTATAATTTCAGAATATAAGAAAAAATCATAAATTAGACAGAGGCCCATTCTTTGTATATGGAGAGAGAATAAGCAAAAAAAAAAAAAAAAAAAAGGAATTTCTAAAAACAGTTCAAGACACATGGCTAGAAGCAGACCTCTTGCATTGCTACTTAGGTATGTTCAACATAAATATGATAGATAAGTAGATAAACAGACATCAGTATTATCCTTCAATCTGAGATAGAACAAGGCAGCATAACATTAGGCCACCTACCCTAGTTTTCCTACAAGACTAGATTGAAAGATGCCAATAGATTGGGGTTCATACAATTTGAGCCCCAGATGCTTTTTTCTAGCCAGAAGTATGGGCCACCCGGGGGCCATTCACACCCAGTGCTGTTTTGCACGGTAGGCTGTGCTGAACATTATCAAGGCCTCAGGAGTCTCCCTCACAGCCAGAAGGAGCCCCCCAACTTCAGTTTCTTGGCCAGCCTCCCACAGGTGTTTGCCCAGCTCCTCCTCATCCCAGTGACCTTGTTGGAGACTGACCTAGAGGTGGTCAATCATATGTGGATTGAAAGGAGTGGAGCCACATTTCACCAGCAGCTTGCATCCAAGAGTAGCGAACTTTCTTTCTCTCAGCTACTGCTCAAGAATATTGGGATATTGTAATCAGCCAGGTTTGATCACCTACATTTAAGTAATTACCATAGGTAGAACTACAGCTTCATTTTGCAATGAAATATTGGATCAGCTTTGGGTAGTTTAACAACAACAACAACAACAAAAAAGGAGCTGCTACTGTTTTGTTCTTTTGTTTGTTTGTTTGTTTTGTTTTTTGTTTTTTTTTTCCAGAACAAAAAGGTAGAAAAATAATTCATTCCAACTAGACCATGTTAACCTAACAGGTAATTCACACTTCAGAATACTAAAATCTGTAAATTGCATTTAATTACCAAAGGATCAAAAGCAACCTACTTAAAATAACATATTCTTTACTGATACTGTATTTAATTTTCTGACTATGTCTCTTTTTATGTGTGTCTCTCTTTTTAGTCTTCCTTTCCCTTCCTTTCTAATAGACACCAATTAGTTCTGACACATTATCAGCGATAAATAACATAATGTGTATAGAATATTGTGGTAGACTGAATAATGGCCCCCCAAAGATGTCACATCCTCATCACCAGGACCTGTAAACATATTATCATATATGGCAAAAGGACCTTTGCAAGTGTGATTAAATTCAGTATTTTTAGATGGGAAGTTTATACTGGATTATCCAGAGAAAGCCAACATAATCCCAAGGGTCTATAAAACAGAGGAGACAGAAAGATCAGTCAGTGTGACAACAAAAGAAAGAGGTTAGAGTGATTTGAAAAAAGGATCACAGCCTCTAGAAGCTGGACAAGGCAAGGAAACATTCTCTAATAAAGCCTTTTGAGGAAATACAGCTCTGTTGGCACATTGATGTTAGGTTTTTGACCTCTTGTACTTCGAGGAAAAGAAAATATTGTGTTGTTTTAAGTGGCAGAGGGAGAGCTGATTTGTTACAGCAGCAACAGACAACTACTACAAGTGTTGCCAAAGGTGATTCTGGGAAGGAGATAGGAGTCCCTTCATGGCTGAATAATTAGAGAATGCACTAGGGAGAAATTAATAACTGAATAATTTTGAAAGGTTTGCAGGATTTAATTTGATATTCTGTCCTTATGACATAACTTTAGTAATCAAAGACTGATATGTGTGATATTGATTTAAAATGGTGAGTGGTCTACATTGGCTAACAGTAAGAGAGTTCAATACATTACCAGAGTAAGTATCAGTGTCTCAATGAGTGAACAAATAGGAATCATAGGAATGAATATACAGGAAATATAGTAGAAGGAATGAGTAGAGAGGAAATAGTAGAAGTGTGCTGAAAATAACAATGGATACAAAATTGTGGATTTCCTTGAATATTTATACTAGGAAAGAGAATTTTTTAAAAGACAAACAGCTTTGAAGATAATAAGAGTAAGAGATGAAATCAAGACCCATTTGATTACCAAAATCCATGTCTGGGTCTTAGTCTCCTGATGAGGAGTTTGAACTAGATATTCTGTATTATGTTATTTCATATAAAGTATACAGGTAATGAAGGTACTTTAGGCATAAAAGTGATCAGAAAGGTTTCATTCATCTAAAATTAGTGAAAGACTATGATTGAGAAATGTTTCTTAAACTTTAATGTGTGTATGGTTTACCTGGATATCTTATTAACACACAGGATCTTAATTAGTGGGTCTGGATTGTCACATTTTTTATCACACTCCTAGGTCCTCCTGAGAATTTTTTTTTTAATACAGATTCCCAGACTTTGACTCTGCAATGTCCATTTCATTGTCTACTGTGAGAGCACTGAGCCTGCAATTTTGGGAAGTGTTTCATAAAATTCTTACAGTCACAAGAAGTTTGAGAATCATTGCATTCAAGCAATTAATCCATATTGTGGGCCTACTAATTACTAACCAGGCAGAATGGCTTCAGTGTCATTGAAGCATTTATTATTAGCATAGATACTAGGTAGTAACTGATCAAATTTTGTGGGCTCTGAGACCATTTACTGAGCCTGCAATTTTTTGTTTTATTTCAGGTCTAAGGAGAACACTTAATTAAATCTAACAAAATATGTGAGAGAGAAACTGTCAGAAAAAAAAATAATAATAGCAAAACTGAAGCAAATAAATCTTGCTACAGTGTTTTTAAATGATTTCTTTAATCAAGATGTTAAACTTCTGGTTATGCATTCAGATTTGTGTGTACAGGGCCATGTGTACGTGCATGCACACATAGGCACACAACCTGCCAAACTTAATGACTATTTTCAAACATTTTAAACTTAGAGAAAGAAGCAAAAATATGAAACTCTTAGTTCTTTATTTTCTTCTGCATGTAGTGCTTTAAAATATACGTTCACACTTACTGATCAGTGTAACATAAGAAAAATACTACATTAAAAATAATTAGAATTTTAACGTTCTTTGATTTAGTCTTTTATAATCGTAACGGTTTTTCTTCTTTTTTTGTAAAAAAGATGTATAATATCCTGTGGTTAACACAAAATCTTCAGGAAAATGGTTATTGTTTTAAATCTCCAGGCAGCAAAGGGAGTGTTGAGTAAGTGACACACCGTTGGTTAAAAAAGGCTTTTTTCTCTTCTTGTGAATGATGATATGTGTTGCAAGCTTAAGAGGATAAGTACTTAAAAGTGCAGTTTTATTTGTGTCCATTATTTTAAAAGTCTATCTTCTTTTCTACGGCAGGTTTAAAATGGAAACCTAAAGTGCAGTTTTGTTTGGCTTGGAATTTTTAATCCAGAAGTGGTATTTTATAGATTAATCTATACTTTTAAAATATCCTAGGACCATGTCAATGTATCTTGAGTGCTTCACATACATATATATATATACATAACATAAAATGTCATCCATAAGAATAGACAATTTCCTTCACTTACAGTTTGATCTACTTCCAGATACTTTAGTGTGTTATATTACCTGTCCTGCTGTCCACGCCATATCAGAATCACAAATGGGAACACTGAGATAAATAATTTAAAGCAACATATCAAGGAATGCTTCTTCCTAGCATTAACATACCGATGATGCCAAATATTACACTAGCTAGTGATTTTTATGCAAGAAACAGCACATTTTTTAATGTAATCATTCTTCACATTATTTCTGGTAACTTAGTAGAGAACAAGTATTAATACAGCTATTTTAAAGCTGGAGAATCCACACCAAAATCATTAAGTTTATCAACATCTTTAACAGGAGCAAATAAAACACCAGATAGTATGTTAAACATCTTAAACACCAACTAGTTTGATGAACTAAATTATCCTGCCTTATAAAGAAAAAAAAGTTTATTTAGAGATATTAAAATGCACTGTAAAGTGTTCTTGGAGGAGCAGATTTACTTTTTAATAATGAGATATTACAATAAGTTTTCATGACACATTACCCTGTATAACAGATAATCATAGATTGTGACAAACATAACAACGACTTTTATATGACAATGACTTACTTAGGGTTTTTAGCAGTTTGAGAATTGTGATAACAGAATATCTAAGAAAATGAACTAAGGGTAAAGTTGTGATTGAGAAAGTGGCAGCTGTCATTCATAGTAACCAACATGCAAAACCGGGGGCGGGGGGTCATTTTTGGGATTTGGGCAAATGTTCATGATTTTGTCTGTATTCATAAGTGATTGTAAACTGTCTTATTTTTCTTGGTACTTCATGGTCACAGAGTTGTCCTGTCTGATGTTAGGGTTCTGTGAAATTTTTACATTAAAGAAGAGATCACAAAAGCCTAACTGTGTCTACCAGGCGAACTTCTAACAACACCAAGGAAGGCCTCATTGATAGACCAAGCCAGAATAGTTTCTGCCAGGAACTACTTTTTTCTTTCTCATTTATTTTTAGTGATACATTATAGGAGCATTCCTGGAATATATCCTATTTGTTCACAATGTATTTTTTTTTATACATCAGTGCATTTGATTCACTGCTTTTTTAATTGTCATTTATTTTTACCAAAGAGTTGGGTGATAATTGATTTTCTCATAATATCCTTGTCTATTGTTTATAGCAATGTTATCCTGGCTTCCTAAAGTAAGTTGCAAAGCATTCCCTATTTTCTATTCCATTAAAGAGTTTATATAAGTTTATATTTAATTAAATGTATTTTAAAATGTGAAAGCATTCAACAGTGAATATATACGGGATTTTGGTTTTCCAAACCAAAATATAACATTTTTTATTATACATTGATTTTTCTTTTCATTTTTTATTTGTATTTATTTATTTATTTATTTATTTATTATTATTTTCTTTTGAGACACAGTCTCACTCTGTAGCCAGGCTAGAGTGCAGTGGCACGATCTTGGCTCACTGCAACCTCTTCCTCCTGGGTTCAAGCAATTCTCCTGCCTCAGTCTCTGAGTAGCTGGGACTATAGGCGCACATCGTCACATCCAGTTTTTTTTTTTTTTTTTTTCGTATTTTAGTAGAGACGGGGTTTCACCATGTTGCCCAGGCTGATCTCAAACTCCTGAGCTGGGACAATCAGCCTGCCTCAGTCTCCCAAAGTGCTAAGATTACAGGCTTGAGCTACCATGCCTGGCCGATTTTTATTTTTATTTTCTGTAAGTTTGTTTGTTTGTTTGTTTGTTTGTTTTGAGACGGAGTCTTGCTCTGTCGCCCGGGCTGGAGTGCAGTGGCCGGATCTCAGCTCACTGCAAGCTCCGCCTCCCGGGTTTACGCCATTCTCCTGCCTCAGCCTCCGGAGTAGCTGGGACTACAGGCGCCCGCCACCTCGCCCGGCTAGATTTTTGTATTTTTTTAGTAGAGACGGGGTTTCACCGTGTTCGCCAGGATGGTCTCGATCTCCTGACCTCGTGATCCACCCGTCTCGGCCTCCCAAAGTGCTGGGATTACAGGCTTGAGCCACCGCGCCCGGCTTCTGTAATATTTTTAACTGTTCTTTTGGGTTCGTCTGTTTCAGTAATTTTTCTTTGCAAATTTATCCAGTTTTTATTTATGACAGTATTGGCAATATGTCAAATTATTGGTTTTTTTTTATAATATTTGCTTTCTGTTTAATATTAGTGTGGTCTGTCATTATGTCTATTTTCATTAAAAATTTTGTGTTTTTTTTTTCCTTTGTTTTTCTAGATTAGGTTATAAAGGGTATAGCCAATTTGCTTGCTTAGTCTAAAAGTAACCCCTCACTCACTTTGTTTCTTGCTACACATGTATGTATTATTACCGGTTTGCTTGAGAGTTTCAAAGACTAATCTGGAAACAATCCAAGCATTAAATGAAGATCACAGTTGCAATTTCCTCCCTTCTGAGAAGAAATTGGTGCACAGTTAATTCATAACCAGACCCCCAATGAGATGCTGCCACCTAGGTCAGCAAATGGTCCATTACTCAGTGTAGTCACCGGAAACCAACAAGACGACCTGCAATCTGCACCACTTCTGCACATAGTTTCCAAGGCACCTTTCCCCTTAAAATTCCTTTAGCCAGCCTGAGACTCTGAGATGGCTTTTTGAGACTTCAGTCTGGCCATCTCTAAAGTTGCTAACACACAAATAAACCTGCTTTCTTTCCATCAAGTAGTGAGCAGCTGAACCTGAGTTTGGTTACAATTATCTGGCATTCAGCACAGGGTGATAGGTCTCAGGCATCCCGCCTCTCTGGTTTCAAACAGATGGAGTAATTGGCCAAGGCAGCATCAGGGCTTACCTGTTCACATTATGGGCAGAATGACAACTGCTCATGAGTGCCAGCTCCTCATGGATAGCTGACCCCACAGATCGGATTCTAAAGGCATCCTAGGACCTGCCAAGAATTCTTTATCTCAGGTATCCTCGCTTCTTTCTGCATTTGTGGCATCAGCTGCCTGCAACACTTCACTGGTGCAAGGAATGTGACGATTGGGAAGCTGACGGGCTTCAGGACTGCTTAAGCCAAACTGGTATGCACACGGGACATCCTCTGTCTCTGCCATTTTGGTTTTGGGGCATTTGGACCTATCATATGTTGTTTGCAGTACCAACTGGTTTGAGACAAGATTTATTAACTTTCCAGTCTCCCTCTATGGGAATTTGTTTGGGAGTACTCTGTTTCCTTTGATCTGTGTATTTGTGCTCCTTTGTTCCCTATCTTCAAAATGTGCAGCTCAATTTTTAGTCTACCTAAGAGCCCATTGGGCCATATCTCGACTGATTAAGAAGATTATAGCTACAAACCCATAACAAAAATAAGACTAAAACTAATTTAAGATCATTGATTTAATGAAAACAGCTAAATCCTCTGAGTTATTGGCAAAAGCCCATTTGCTTAATGTTAAGGTTCTTACTTAGGTGAATATCTTATCTTCACAAGCATTAAAAATGATTAAAACTTATTTTTAATATAAAATTATAAAGAGACATAAAATTATGTTTTTATTGAAAAAATAGTCTAATTAGAAATTATTTAAAGGTTAATTCAAATTATGGACTTTAAAAGTTATAAAAAATAAAGGTTTAAACATTTGTGCATATAATTAGATTGGCTATAATTTTTAAATACATATATTTATATAATCTCTTTTAAAGATCGTTCTCCTATGTTAAAACAAGGTTGTCTTAAGGTATTGAGTTACTCTTAATAAAATTATAAATTGTTTCTATGTTTAAATCTATAAAATGTTTTATTTGCTTGAAAACTTCTCAGATTCGTATCTCAGAAGTTCAAATTTTGCTGCTTTCAGCTTTTTCTGTCTTTGAGAAGGCCTAAGATAATAACTCTGTCCTTCAACTTTTTTATTAGTCAGCTTCTGTAATTTTTTTCCCCTCTGGTTCTAAGTACTATTATGGCCTGATGCTGTAATATTTTATATTAAAGGTCTAAAAAAATGGAAAAAAAACACAATATTTTCTCTAGTATAAATTGATTCTGTACTCTTCGCTTAATCTACATTTTTCAGTATAATCAGAAAACTTCTTATGTAGCTACTAAGAGTCATGTATTCTGCTATACTCATAACTGTAAACAACCTCCTTTTAAGCCCAGTGACTATAGGGAAAGAGATAGGCACATGAGATTGTCAGAGCTGGTATTGAAAGGTATAATTAGTTCAGAACCTACATATCAAAAATGGTCAACAGACATCTAAACAGCAGATGGCTCAACATGTAGTGCTTATGGATATCAATTTTGTAACCTTGCTTTTTGACTCTCATGTTGTCTAAAAGGTTTAAAGGATTTATGAATGCCTGTCCACTTCCATTTCTGCCTGGCCTAAAATGTTTAATTGGCTATAAGTCCTTTTGCTCTACTTCCCTTAGCCAGAGGGGCCCTACCTAGGGACAAGATTGACCTGGAGCAAGCAGCCACAACACCCTGACAATATGGGTCAAAATAAAAGCATGGACATCAGTGTTGTCTCTGACATATTTTGACCAAAAAAGAAAGACCATAAACTAAAAAAAATCATAAGCCTCCTACCAACTGAATGGACCCCCCACCCCGGCCTTGATCACGGAACTTACCCCCTAAGAGAAAAGAAAAAAAAAAAAAAAAATAGTTCCTGGCCATGATAGCTGTATTGTGGTACAGGAAGTCAGACATGCCTCATTATAACCCCTCCTTTTTGTGGTTTAAACACAACAACTGACCAGTATTGAGGTTATAATAGAGATCATAGGACACAAAATAGGCTCTTTATGACAATAAGATATCAAATTATAAATAGCATCTAAGAATGCACCAGGCAAAGGTTAAGTCTCACATTCCTACACTTAAAAAGTAAACTGTGTTGGCTGGGCACAGTGGCTCATGCCTGTAATCCCAGCACTTTGGGAGGCTGAGGCGGGCGGATCACAAGGTCAGGAGTCCCAGACCAGCCTGACTAACAGGATAAAATCCCGTCTCTACTAAAACTACAAAATATTAGCCGGGTGTGGTGGCGCTCTGCCTGTAATCCCAGATACTGGAAAGTTTGAGGCAGGAGAATCGCTTGAACCCAGGAGGCTGAGGTTTCGGTGAGCAGAGATCACGCCATTGAACTCCAGCCTGGGTGACAGAGCAACACTCTGTCTCAAAAAAAAAATAAAGTAAAGTGTGTTCTAATTGCCATGAGGTTTGTTTGTTTGTTTGTTTTTTCCCTAGCAGCTAAACAAGCACTGCTCTCAAGATAAGCAATATTAAAACAATTTATAACTCCACCAGATGCTCACTAAACTGACCCCCAGCCCCTTTCCACCAGCCATAACTACAGCTTTAGTTACAGAAGAGACTGATTTCAGTAACTTTCTCCTGATAAAAGGACCACCAATAATGGGCTAGTCCTGGCCAGTTTACATAAATTGCATACTCGAGTGTCTTTGTGTCCTAAAAAGACTTTTACTAGGGTCTAATTATAATACAGTTAAATATTAAGTCTCCATCTCCCAAATAAACTGAGTTATATGTTACATACATGTTTATTCAATACATATGTGCCAGGACCATTGTCATAGCTATTCGTAACTCCTCCAGGAACGTGTTGAATAAGTACTTTTAGACAACCTGTCATCATGTTCCCATGCGAGTTCTAAGTACAATTGGCAGTGAGGAACAAACTTCCTGACTTTCTTATTGATATAGTGGCCAAATATTTTGGAACTAACACCTCTCTATTTCTGAATTTTAAAAAATAAAAAATAAAAAAATAAAAACTATTATGGTTCTAGAAATTTCAAAGAAAAATCTGTGACTTGCCTTTTCCTGTAACCTTTAGATTGCCATTTTAGAGACCACAGTCGACAGAAGACCAAACAAAACAAACAATAAACAAAACAAACAACAACAAAAAAAGAAACCTGAATGTTGTGTATATTCCAGAAAAAAAAAAAAAAAAAAACTGAACGTTGTGTATATATTCCAGATAATTCAAAAAATATCTCCTCAGCCTTCCAGGTCATGTACAAACTAATGTTATATCTTACTCTATGATCTCACTGAACCAATGCTTATAATCTTTTGGGTCAAGACCCTTCTGGTGGAAATAATTACTTGTAATTCTAAATATAATTGTAAAAACAGGCATACTTCTTTGCTGCAGGTTATACTGCTTGCTCTACAACACATATTGGGTTATAGGATAGCTTTTTCCAGAAACTCTTAACTCTCCATTCAGCGATACTTCAACATATTCCCTCTGTGAGCCCAGAAACACAGGAGTATTTCCAACTCCTATAAATAAATTCCATTCCTCAGGCCCCTAGAGACACTGCTTCAGAGCAGGAAGTACTCTGAATAAAGTTAACACCCTGATATCTCATAGAAATGTTAACACCCTGATATCTCATAGAAATGGAATGAACATTGAGAGTGGGGAGCATTTAACTAGTATTGCCAATTTGCTAGCTTAGTCTAAAAATAAATCCTCTCTTGCTTTGTTTCTTGCTATACATACATCTAACTACTTGTTTGAGTATTTCAAAGGGTTATCTTGAAACAATTTAGGCATGAAGCAGAGATCACAGTTGCAATTTTCTTCTTTCTGAGAATAAATCAGTGTACAGTTAATCCATGACCTGACCCCCGCTGAGATAACGTCAGTTAGACTAATGGATGATTCATTACTGGAAATATCCATTAAAAACTACAAGCAGACCTGTACCCTGCACCATACCTGCATATAACCTCCATCCAACCTTCTCCTTAAAGTCCCTTTAGCTGGCCTGAGGATATGAGATGGCTTTTTGAAACTTGAGGCACGCTGTCTTCCAAACTGTCAGCACTTGAATAAACCTGCTTTCCTTCCACCTACACAGTTTCATACCATTTGCTCTTCAATTTGGTTTTAAGATTTTTGTCTATGATTTCATCAAATCAAAGGCCTGTTAAGATATTCCTCATAGTTTTTTATTCATGTCTTATTTGTGGGCTTCACAGAAATTACTAAGTCTGTGAATGAATGTCTAATAAATTTGGGAAATTTCTTAGCAATCACTTTTTTATTACTTCTGCAATATTGTCTCCATTTATTTATCTTTAGGACTCTCATTTCATGTATCTTATGTTTTTCCCCATTAGTGTCTAAGACTCTTTTATTATTACTTTTTAATCTCTCCTTTCTGAGTTCTTCAATTTGGCTCTTTCCTATTCACATATCTTCCTATTCATTAGTCATGTATCATGCTACTTTTGTCTGCTATGAAAACCTAACAATGACGTTTGTTTAATGATATATGTATATGCAAACCTCATATACATACAAATAGATAAATATATTTTACCCTAAAATATATTTCTTTGACCTGTTTTGAAATGGCTGCCACAGAGCCAGAAGACAGAAATGGGCTAAATCTGCATCTGCAGCGAATCCCCATGAATACAACCAGATCTTCCCTTTCCACACCTTTCCAGGATCTAGGAGAGACTGAGCATCTGACACATTCAAAAGTCTGAAAAGAATAAAATAAAAACCCTCTATTATATCTGAAAACTGATACCTTTGAAGCTTCATCTACATAACAAGGAACCTTTACTAGTCAGGCCTCTTCCTTTCCCCCTCCCAGTAACCTGTCTTGAAACTAAAACTTGCTTTTGGTCATCCTCTGAGCCCACATTCTTTCTATAACCTCATGATAAGTTCTGTATTTTGCTGGGAGGTTGGAGTCTTCACTCTGAAGGCTCCCAGGTATACACAGTAAATAAATTGGTATGCTTTTCCTTTTAGTCAATCTGCCTTGTGTCAGTGATTTTCAGTGAAATTTTATGGGGCCAAGAGTCAATGGCCCTCACAGTTTATATACTATATTTTTGTACAATCATTTAGTCTCAGTATTGCTATTTGAATGTTTTTTAAAGTTCCAATCTTCTATTAAAATTCTTCATTTTTTACCCTGTTTTCCTATTTTTGCTTCCATTTTCTTAAACTTAATATTAAGAGTCTTTTTTTTTTTTTTTTTTTTTTTTTTTTTTAGATAACTCCAATATTTGGATCACCTGTGGGTCTATTTTTTTTCCTTAATTATTAGAGATGTGGTCTATATAAATTTTGTATCTTCTGCCAACCATCAGATATTTTTTTCTTTTCTTTTTTTTTTATTTGAGACAGAGTCTTGCTCTGTTTCCCAGGCTGAAGTGCAATGGCATGATCTTGGCTCACTGCAACCTCCACCTCCTGGGTTCAAGCGATTCTCCTGCCTCAGTTTCCCAAGTAGGTGGGATTACAGGCACCCACCACCATGCCCGACAAACTTTTGTATTTTTAGTAGAGACGTGATTTCACTATGTTGGCCAGGCTGATCTTGAACCCTGACCTCAGGTGATCCACCCACCTCAGCCTCCCAAAGTGCTGGGATTAAAGGTGTGAGCTACCGCACCCAGCATCACATATTTTAAAAAATGTAGTGCTCCACTGCACTCATCCGGCTTTATACCTGACACAGTGGTCATCCTACCAGGCAGGCTGGGCTGGAAGAACAAGCTGGATAATTGTCCCGTTGTAACTGCCCAGTGGTTTCACTATGTCCACTGCCTAGACAGAGCTGATTTATCAGGGCAGGGGGATTGCAATAAAGTGTAATTCACCCAGAGTGGGGCTGTGCTGGAGATTTGAATTGTATTATTACTCAAATCAGTCTCCCTGAGCATTTTGATCAGTTTTTAAGGATAACTTGGCAGGGAGGGCCTGGGGAATTGGAGAGTGCTGATTGGTCCAGTGGAGATAGAATCATAGTGGAGTTGAAGTGAGGTTTTTCTTGCTGACTTCTTTTCAGGAGTGGGACCGCAGAACTGGCCGAGCCAGATTTCCGATCTGGGTGGTGTCCGCTGGTGCATCAGAATGCATGCTCTGCAAAATATCTAAAGTGCTAATCTTAGGCTTTACAACAGTGATGTTACTCCCAGGAGCAATGTGGGGAGGCTCAGACTCTTGCAGCAAATTATAGCCCCTAAACCATAATTTCTAATCTTGTAGCTAATTTGTTAGTCCTACAAAGGCAGCCTAGTCCCCAGAAAAGAAGGGGGTTTGTTTTGGGAAAGGGCTGTTATTGTCTTTGTTTCAAACAGTAGACTATAAACTCAGTTCTTCCCAAAGTTAGTTCGGTCTATGCCCAAGAATGATCTAGACAGCTTGGAAGTTAGAAGAAAGATGGAGTCAGTTAGGTCAGATCTCTTTCACTGTAGTAATCATCTCAGTTATAATTTTGCAGTGACGGTTTCAATGTTAAGGCTTACTCTGATAGAGACCAGAGGCAGCCATCGGTTCCCTGGCAAAACCCTGCCTTCAAGTCTAAAACAGCCTGAAGGCTGAAAAACCAAACTGGCTTCCCATAAGAAACCCACCCTTTCCCAACTGATTGTTTCTGAATAATGTTAACCTGTGCACTGGGAGGATGGGGTGGGGCCTGGGGAAGTTCACTGGGGAAGTTCCTGTCATTTGCAACGAGGAGGAGCCTGGCCTCTCCTTCCAGGGTGGTAACCTGGGATTCCATCGGTGAGGCGGAGAGCCTGTTAGCAGGACTTCATCTTCTTTTGCTGAGTTGTTTATCCTTTAATGTCCTTTCTTCATCCTTCTGTGTGTCTGTCTGTGAGCTTAATCTTTCCTGGTCAGGTAACAAGACCTGTTTTTTTTTTTGTTTTTTTTTTTTTTTGTTTTTTTTTTTTTTCTGTAGCAATTCTACTTCTAGTTCTCCCTGGATCTCTCGAGTTTTTCACAGACATTCTTGTGTATTCGGTAAAGGCCCCTTCATCCGGTGAGTCTCCACTTTTCATTGTTATTTTATATTATTCCAGAGAATCTTTGTTCTGTTTTTCAGAAGCTTTCTCTACAGTTTCTTTCTGCTACCCAAGTAGCTCCAGTATATGTCAAACATTTGGAGGGTAAATTAATCATGAACTTGAGCTATTCAAATCTCCATCAAAGCTCTATACATATCTGTCTCCCTCTACAACAGCCCTCTTCCATGTTCTGAGCTTTGCAGGCGAATCTGTTACTTGCCCATGATCAGAATTGGGAAAAATGCCTGGGAGTAAAAGTCACTTCAAAAGACAAGCTTCTTTCTGTGAGTTTCTTACTTTTCTGTAGTGCTCCTCCTCTAGATCTTAAGAAACTCTTTGCTCCTTTTGAAAAGGCGATTTCCATATGTCATCGGGCATTTTTAGTTTTTCAAGGTGGGAGCCTTTATCTATTACCAGATATTCCAAACAATTCGGAAATAATATATAATAATCTCTTTCTTCAAAATACAAACTATTTGACAAACTTCAATCTGCGTTAGGTAGTTGACATCCCAATTTTTAACCAATTTCAGGGATTTTCACTCCCATCTTGTTTTTGATTGAAGGCAAGAGATCAGACTAGTGTAATCCAGGATTTATTGGCCATTAGTATCTCAGACACAGGAATATGTTTTCAAACACTATCATGGAGTAATTTTTCACTGAAATTTAAATAATATAATTTTGAATGAAGTCATTCCAATAAAGGCAATTCTATATTATAAACTCTAAGCTATGACTGATATGAAGAAAATGTAATAATAGTGAGGAGAGTGGTGATAATGACATTAATGAGAAAATGTTCCAGGCATTTTGTATATTCCTATGTTTTGAATATTTTACTTATTTTTCATAGAACCTTTTCAGGCATATATGATTATTATTTACATTTTCAAGTACTGAAACTGAGATTGAGGACAGTTAATTTACTTCTCATAAGTATAGAATCATTAGCCTCTTTTAGATAGTACCCAGAGAGCCTAATTCCATACTCTTTTAACATTAGGCTGTATAATAAATAAATAAATAAAATACAAGATTAATCTCTAACCAAGGAAATTGACATTGTTTTATGTTATACATTTTCTATATTCCTAGAAGCCTTTACTAAGATGCTCCAGGTTAGCAATTTTATTTCATCCCAAAGCATATGGATTGCTCCATTTGTGTACCATTGAGCAAAAGCTGAATTCAGAGGTATTTGGTGAATGAATGAATAGTCACTTCCCCCTCAGGGATATGGGAGTTCATATACCAAAGAAGGAGATTCATAGAGAAAGAAGTCCAATTTATTTAACAAAAAGTCCATGAATATTTTGAAGAATATTTAAAAAAATCAACTATAATCTTACTAGATAATTACCAAGAATATGAAAATGTTAAATCTAGGTACTTAAAAGTCTCCAGGACACTTTTACCATTGTGTTTAACAGTATAAAAACAACCCCCACTTTGGATTTATGTTAGTCAGTATTATATCCTTTGGTTTCCTTTGGAAGATATCATAAATCATGATAGACAGTAAATCTAATATAGTCACAATTTCAAAACAATTCAAACAGTTGCAATGCAAGATCACTTTTTATGCATTTATTTGTCAAGCCAAGATTTTTTCATGAAATGCTTAACAATTATGTGACATTTGTTGCTGTATTTCTCTAAACATTGTTCAAGTTCCTACATAAAAAAGTAAGTTGCAACTGTTGCTACAGATTTTTTCTTCAAAAACTAGTAGTTACAACCTTATATGAAAAAAAACACTTTTTGTCTTAAAATTGTTTCTTTTTACATCTTTAAAAAATCAACTCTATTAAATAACATTTTAAAAGTGCATATGAAAGTCTCAACCCAAAACGTTTGATGGGTGAAAAAAAAGTTTATTTTATTTTATTTTTTTTAAGATTTTGAAACAATGCCCAATAACCTAAATGTGGAGACTTCTCATTTTTGCCTCATCAAAAGTTTCCATTACTTTATTTTATTTGCAAAGATCTGAATGAATACAAATATTTTGTACATCTCATCCCTGATAGAAGCCAGATCTTCATTTCAGTCCCAGGACCTCAGGTCCCATTGAGAATGAAATGTGAGCACAGAAAGCTCATTCTGAACCTTATCTTGGACAGTTTTACAATTTTGCTGGTACTTTGAGTATTCTCGAGGATTATACTGAAGATAGAATTTTCTCAGATAGTTATTTGTTCTGTTTTCATCAGACACACTAACGTACAAACCAGAGCAAGCTTAGTAATGGTTTCCTTACATAGAGTGTTACCATCTCTATGTAACATTTATAGTAATGATTTGCAGAAGTTTTTATTTGTGATAAGAAATTAAAAAAAAAAAATCTTTCTGTAGTAGACTACCTGCAGTGCTCTAGTGTTAGTTAAACTCAGTTTGCTGGATTTTGAAATAAAAAAATAATCATTTATAGCCCAATCTTTTTCTTTTTCTTTAAAGCAGGGATTCTACTGGTAATCCTTTCTAGCTATCAGCAGTAATAACAGTCAAGGAAGAAATGTTTTCTCCCAAAGAGCAAAACTTAATATTCACAACAACAACAAAGGTACAAAAGGCCACAGAAAAACCTGTAATACCGCAATATTGATGGAAGAAAAGCACATAATTGGCTCCCTTGAAAGCCTTATCAGACCACAAATATTAGCTCACATAAAATTATCCAATTAAGTCAAGATCCAGGGAAGAAAACATTTTCTCAAAGGCATTTTTTTTTTGTAGTTAAAGTCAGTAAAATAATAATCTTTACTATTCTTAATATTGTATTTCATAAATCCATATAATTAGAGAATATTTGCCCTTAAACTAAAAGTATAGTTAAGTATTCTCTATACTTTTGTTTGTTAAAAAAAATAGTTCACTGGTTTTCTTATGATACTTTATTTTTCTGATAATTAGCTATACAATTTTCATTTGCATTTTTTCTTTTAGCACGAATATAAGTCAAATCTGAAGGACTCAGAACATTCAGGACATACACAAATGTGATGCAAAAAAACTTATTTGTTAAAGACAATTGTTGTTAGAGCTGCTGTTTCCAGGAGTCTTATGAAAGTAAGTAAACATTTCTGTTGTAGTAAGTGTCATACCATATAGAATTACTCTTTAAATATTCAGGTAAAATTACTTTTGTGCTTTTACTTGCTTTTTACAAAAAGTACATTTTGAATTATGGGAACACTGATTTACCTTTCAGCATAGTAGCATCTTCTAAGTCACTTTTTTTTTTTTTTGTGTGTGTCTTTAAGCTGTGTACAAAAAAGCATCCTCTCTGGCAGTGAATATGAGCAGCTGGCACTAAGGTTATTAAATATGGTGTATCCTAGATGTACTTAACGTTTTGGGAATGTTATTACGTGGAAAGCATATGGAAAAGATGCCAGTCCACTTAAAGTACAGAAAAAATTCATGCTTATTTATTTACATTTTATATTTCAAATGCATATATATTATGTGCCTACAGGTAAACTTTGCTGAAGTGAAGTTAAAAAAGAATGTCCTTTTAAAAAAAGTCCTGAATTAAATAATTAGTTTTATCCAGAATATAGATGTCTCAAAACACTCTTTGCACAAGTATCATCCAAGAAGACAATTATTGTTCACCAAGGCTTGCAATTTTGTGAAGATCCAGAGAGTAAAGAGGAAGGTTTTCTATATACTTGTAAGAGGAAATGAACACAAGCAAAATAAATAAATAAATAAATAAATAAATTCTTGGTATTTAAAAGTACCCAAAAAAGTAAGGCTTTTAAGTTTCTTTAGTACTAAATATAACATATTCAGCACACATATGATATGCTACTTATGTTAATTTAGTATATTTGTACCTGGACAGAGTGAGATCCAGCTGCTTGCTCTCATGGTCCAATAACAAGATTCACACAGTCTGGAAAAGAAGGGAGTTTATTTCTGCAACTGATTATAAGGAGAAGGTTGGAGTAACTCATCAGACCAATTCAAATTTACAAGTTTTTGTTCTAGTGCTTGTATACATTTTAAGCTTCATGCCTACATGTCGGAGTGCACCTACAAGCAGGAGTGTTTCATTCAATCTATGTCTAATATTTAACTGGGGTCTGGGGTCTGGAAAGCTTTCTCTGGAGTCTTAGAAAATTTCTTAATTTTAAGTGGGCCCTGGTATGAAGTGCATATCTAAGAATATTTGTATTATTTGATCAGACTTTAGGGTCTGAGAAAACCCAAGTGAGGTCTTAGTGGATTTGTTTTTGCATTCCAGCCCTTGTACTCAGGCACACGTTCCACCAGTTCTTTAATGTTTAACTTATGCAGTCATCAAAATTATAGCAAAGGGTTAGTGGAATTGACATAGTTACCAATGGACAAAATGATAAAGGAAATATGGTGTATGTATATACAGTTGACTACTATTTGGGTATAGAAATAATGAAAACATGTAATTTGCAGCAAAATGCATGAAACTAGAGGTGTTATGTTAAGTGAAATAACCCAGGCACACAAAGGCAAATATTGCATGTTCTTATTCAGATGTGGAAGCTAAACAATGTTGATTCCTAGAGCAGAGCAAGCTTCTCCAACCTAGGTCCTGAAGGCTGCATAGGGCCTGCAGGCTTCAGGCAGCCCAGGATGGCTTTGAATGCAGCCCTACACAAATTTGTAAACTTTCTTAAAAATTTATAAGATTTTTTTTTCTATTTTTTTTCTTAGCTCATCTGCTAGCATTAGTGTATTTTATGTGTGGCCCAAGATAATTCTTTTTCTTCCATTGTGGCCCAGGGGTGCCAAAAGATTGGATATCGCTGGAGTAGAGAGTAGAATGATAGTAACTGGAGTCTGGGAAGGGTGTGGGTGGCCTTCATTGGTGGAGGCGAATGAAGAAAGATTGATACAATAGGTACAAACAAGAGTTAGATAAAAGAATTAAGTTCTAACGTTCAATACCACAGTAGGGTGACTATAGTTAACAACAATGTATTGTATATAGGAGAGCACCTGAAATGTTCTCAATATGTAGAAATGCTAAATGTTCAAGGTGACAGATATCCTAGATACCCTGAGTTGATCATTACACACTTTATATATGTAACAAAATACCATATGTACCTCATATACACAAATATTACGTATTAATAAAGAAAATAATATAAAAATTCCTGTAAAGACAAAATATGTAGTATTTAAAAATATAAAATGACTATATGTCATGAATATTCCTAAACTGAAAATAGTGCTTACTATTAAAATGCCTTTTTAAATACTTGTAATGTAGTTAATGTTTTTAGCCATTGCACATTATCAAGAAAACATCATAAAGATACACGTAAGGAACTTGTAAAGGAAATGTATTTATTTATAAGAAATACTGTATTTTCAGACTAGGTTAATGAGATAAATGCTATACTTTTAAGCAAGGTTACATATTTATAAAATAATTTTGTATAATATTTATTTGATTGCAATTGTTTTTTGACATTCAGAAAATAATATTTTTTATGTGTTAATTTTAACTATCTCCCTCAGTATAAAAGTATTATACTCACTGATGTCATAATATAAACTTCTACTGGTTATTAGCATAATTTTATATATTTTGTTAAAATTTCTTTTGATATGTATCACTTGTTGTCAGACTTTGGAAATATCCACATATAGAGATAGTATATTTTTTCAGATAAAACTTGCTGCTCTTATACTTAAAATATTTGCGTTAAAGTATCCTTGTATGAAAAATGTGACTCGCTAAGAGTGGTACATTAAAATTGCCAATGTGGAATAAATCTGTTTTGCACCACTCAATTAAGTAAGGAAAACATTTTTTAATGTATCTTTGACTTCTGATAATATGAAAAATGAATTATGGAATCAAGGGCAATGACCTTTGAGCCTTACTGATCCTCTCATAGAACAGAAAGTGTAAAGTGAATGTTTCCTGCAGCACATGAATGTGTAGAGAATAAAGAATTTCTGAGACTCTGTTGTGTCTTTAAAATGGATTTTTGCTTTATATAAGATATCATCGACAGTATTTATTACAAAGAGTTCTTTTCTAATTATTCATAAAAAAGTACTCATCACATTTCAATAATTGTATTCATTTTGTTTATATTTATGATAACATTCTTAATGGTTTTAGAAAATTAGCATATGACAAATTGTAAAGTATAGAATAATAAAACATTTGTGATGACATATTGGAAGTATTGAAGAGATACAATTAGAAGAGATGTTGTCAAATGTATTCATTTATGTTTCTGAATAACTCAGGTGAGGTTTATATTGCAGATTAAAAAACAAATAAAATATTTAGATTTTTAAACTCTCTAACTTATACAGCATTAATTATTTTAATCAATATGTGTACATTCAGGCTTAAAAACAGAAGTTGTAAAGCTAAAAAGCACAAAAGACCCAATTACAACATATACAACGGCAGATCTAAAAATACCGTCATCTTTCAAAATCCATGGGAAATTGGTTTCAGGCTTTCCCCCACACAAGGATACTCAGGGATGCTCAAGTACCTTGTATAAAATGGATTAGTACTTACATATAACATGCACACACTCTCCAGTATACTTTAAATCGTCTCTAGATTACTTGTATTACTTAATATAGTGCAAATATTACTTAAATAGTGGTTATACTGTATTTTTATCTGTATTATTTTTATTGTTGTATAGTTATTTTTATTGTTTTCCCCAAATATTTTCAATCTGTAGCTGGTTGAATACATGGATGCAGAATACAGATACAGGGGCCAACTGTACTTCTAGGTTACTTAGAAGTACAGTTAGATAAAACTTGCTGCTCTTATACTTAAAATATTTGCATTGAAGTATCCCTATTTAAAAAATGTGACTCTCTAAGAGTGGTACATTAAAATTACCAATGTGGAATAAATCTGTTTTGCACCACTCAATTAAGTAAGGAAAACACTTTTTTAATGTATCTCTGACTTCTGATAATATGAAAAATAAATTATGGACTCAAGGGCAAGTAATGTCTAGATTACTTAGAACACCTAATGCAATGCAAATACTATTGTACTTGTTGTTACACTTTGTTTTAAAATTTGTTCTTTTTTTGTTGTATTTTAAAATTATTTTTATTTTTAAATATCTCTCATATGTTGTTGGTTGAATCTGCAGATGTGGGACCCACAAATACAGAGGGCCAACTACATATATTCCCTAGACCCCATTATTTGTTTCCCTCTTACACTGCTCAGACTCAGAGACAAAGTTGTATAAACTTATTAAATGCTGCACAGTAGAGAAAATAGTGAAGTGTAAGAAATATATATGTTTATGTCTGCCTTTGGATGTGTTGTCTTTGGTGAAGACCGCGTTGATAATCTCTGGGAGGTAAACCTAAGAGTAAGGTCCAGCCTCAGGCTTGTTGATTGGAGAATCCCATTATAATATCCTCAACTGTTTATCTTAGAATAGAGGTTTTACACTTGTATTTTTACTTTAAGGTATTCCATTTAGGAGCATTGAATATCAGACACATCCTTAAGATTATCAACAAGGACAGAGTACTAATACAAATTGGATCAGCAGGGAAATACTGTGTTCATTTATATTGTTGAACCTTTTTAAGTTGTCTACAAAATTGCCACTCAATGTATTCAATTGCTGCTAACATTTTTGGATATAAGACCACTGACGTCTTTATGACATTGCAAATTGCTCAATAATTTATGTTGGGGGAGATGATTGATTTTTTTTTTTTTTTTTTGGTAGGAGCTCAAAGGAAAGCATTAATAAAGAACAGGATCTTCAGATTATAATATATATGAAATATAAACAATAATAGTAACAGTTGCTTATTATGCTAGTCATATCACTTTCTGGGTCACTTAATTATCCCCAAAACTCATAACAGAATTTGTATTATCTTGATTTTCATTTTAGATATAATAAGTTTAATGTTGGTAAAGTTTATA
This sequence comes from Rhinopithecus roxellana, assembly GCF_007565055.1. NCBI lineage: Eukaryota > Metazoa > Chordata > Mammalia > Primates > Cercopithecidae > Rhinopithecus > Rhinopithecus roxellana. The sequence continues at coordinate 68,214,164 of NC_044550.1, read as the reverse complement.
AATTTCTAGTTATCACATATCTAATAAACCAAGAAGGCAGGATTCAAACTCATGAAACCTGAATTAGCAAGTTGCACTTTTAAATGTTATATAATATGAAAATAGAGGCAGACAACGGAAGACAAAGAAACGAGATCAGATAATATTAGTAATCTGATGAAAGCAATTATTTTACAGATCATAATAATATATAAAGGTTTTTTTTATACTGTCTGAAAATTATATATTTGTATCTGATACAATGAACAAACAAGGCTCATACCATGTAAACATGAGCAATTTTCTCCTTTTATTCAAGAGGTATCTAGAATAGTGAGAGATTCAAGGTAGCTCACTAGAGGCATCCAGCATTCACCTGCTCCACAAAGAAAAAACAAAAATAGTGACTAGATAATTATACTTCAAATAGAGTTTCAAGAAGGAACACTAGAATTCAGCAGAGAAGTGACAGAAAATATCTCAGGCATTAAAGAGGGAAAGTGAGGTAGCTAGCCCCAAGACTCCCTAGCAAAGAGAAAAGGTAAATGAGAGAGCCTGGCAGTCCACATTCCCAGTGCAGACTCCTGCAATTCTAGTCATGAGAGGGCCCCCCAAGACTTATGGGCCCTGAAACTAGGACAGTGAAGTGATTGGGGTATACGTGATGGGAATGTTTTAGAGAAGGAGCTCATGCTGGGTCCCACATGCCCCACATCTGAAGATGGGATTTTCCATAAGAAGATACAAAGAAAGTTACTATATAATGATAAAGGGGGTAAATTTACAGAATAATATAACAATTTTAGATATATATGCAATCATCACTGGAGCACCCAAACAATAATAAGGAAATGCTATTAGAGTTAAAGAGAGAGATAGGACTCAATACAATAATAGCTGTAGACCTCAACACCCGACTTTCGTCATTGGACAGACCTTCCAGACAGAAAATCAATAAACATTTGACTTAATCTGCACTATAGACTAAATGGACCTAACAGATATTTACAGAACATATCATCCAAGAGCTGCAGAATACACATTCTTTTCCTCAGCACATAGATTATTCTCAAGGATAGACCATATGTTGAGTCACAAAACAAGTCCTAATATATATATATAAAAAAAAAAACTAAAATAGTTTTAAATCTCTTCTATGAACATAATGGAATAAAACTAGAAAAAAATAGCAAGAGGAATTTTGGGAACTATACTAACCAATACATGAAAATTAAATAATATGCTCATGAATGACCATTGGGTCATTGAAGACATTAATAAGGAAATCGAAAATTTTCTTGAAATAAATGAAAATGGAAATACAATATACCAAAATATATGGTATACAGCAAAAGCAACACCGAGAGGAAAGTTTACGTCTATAAGTGCCTACATCAAAAAAGATTCAATGCAATCCCTAGCAAAATACCAGTGATATTTTTCACAGAAGAAGAAAACAAAACATCCCAAAATGTATATGCAACCAAAAAAGACCCATGATAGCCAAAGCTACCCTAACTACAAAAACAAACAAACAAACAAAACAAAACAAAACAAAACAAAACAAAACAAAAAAAGGAATCACATTACCTGACTTCAGATTATACTACAGAACTATAGTAACAAAAACAGCATGCTACTGGCATAAAAACAGACACATAGATCAACATAACACAATAGAAAACGCAGAAACAAATCCACATACCTACAGCAAACTCATTTTTGATGAAAATTGCCAAGAACATACATTGGAGAAAAGAGAGTTTCTTCAACAAATGGTGCTGGGAAAGATGTATATCCGAATGCAGAAGAATTAAATTAAACCCTGTCTCTCATCAAGTACAAAAATTAAATCAAAATGGATTAAAGACAAGTAGAAGCTCTCAAACCAGGAAAGTACTGCAGGAAAACGTTGAAGAAGCTCTCCAAGATATTGGTCTGGGAACAGATTTCTAGAGCAATACCCCACAAGCACAAGTGACCAAAGCAAACATAGACAAATGGGATCACATCAAGTTAAAAAGCTTTTGCACAGTAAAGGATACAGTCAACAAAGTGAAGACAACCCACAGAATGGGAGAAAATATTTCCAAATTACCCATCTGACAAGTGATTAATAACCAGAATATATAAGGAGTTCAAACAACTTTATGAGTAAAGATCTAATAATCAAATAAATGGGCACAATAATTGATTAGACATTTCTTGAAAGAAGACATCCAAATGGTAAACAGGCATATAAAAATGTGCTCAGCATGGCTGATCATCAGAGAAACGAAAATCAAAACTACAATGAGGTATCATCTCACCCCAGTTAAAATAGTTTACATTCAAAAGACAGGCAATAACAAATGCAGATGAGGATGTAGAGAAAAGGGAATCCGGGGACATTGTTGTTGGGAATGTAAATTAGTACAACCACTATGGTGAACCGTTTGGAGGTTCCTAAAAAAACTAAAAATTGACTTACCATATGATCCAGCAATCTCGCTGCTAGGTATACACCCAAAAGAAAGGAAATCATTATATCAAAGAAATTTCTGCACTCCTGTGTTTGTTGCAGCACTGTTTACAATAGCTAAGATTTGGAAGCAACCTAAGTGTCCATCAACAAATGAATAGATGTAGACAATGTCGTACTTATACACAAGGGTATGTTACTCAGCTGTAAAAAACAATGTGATCCTGTCATTTGCAAGAACATGGATGGAACTGGAGGTCATTATGTTAAGTGAAATAAGTCAGAAAGACAAACATTACATGTTCTCATTTATTTGTGTGATCTAATAATTGAAACAATTGAACTCATGGACATAGAGGGTAAAAGGATGATTACTAGAGGCTGGGAAGGGTAGTAATGCCTGGGGGAGGGGGGGGTGGGGTGGTAGAGATGATTAATGGGAACAAATAATAGAAGAATGAGTAAGACCAACTACTTGATAGCACAACAGGGTGAATATTGTCAACAACAACTTAACCGTATATTTTAAAATAACTTAAAGGTTGTGATTGGATTGTTAACAACTCAATGGATAAATGCTTGAGCGGATGAATACCCGTTCTTTAAGATGTACTTATTTCACATTGTATGCCTATATCAAAACATTTTATATGCCTCATAAATATATACACCTACTATTTACCGACAAAAATTAAAAATAAAAAAATAGAAAGAAAGCGAGAGAGAGAGGAGAGGTAAGGAGGGAGAAGAAGAAAGAGAAAAAATTACCACAAAAATGCATATTATATGAGAAGTCATCTCATATGAAAAGGCATAAATATATTAATTTTATAGAGAACTGCATATAAAATAAGTCAGTATTCAGTAAATAACATTTGTTGTTGAAATAAGATATGAAAAACATATCTTGCATGGTAAAAAATATATATTGACAAAGCAGGTATGGGCCATATAATAAAGAATTATGTATGTGATATTATCTTCAGAAGAATGGAGAACCAAAGAGAGTTTTAAATCTGGAAAGTTTCATCTTTATAGTTATATTTTTAAAAGTATCTGAGAGGATAACGCATAATGGCATTATAAGAAGTAAACTGGGAACAGGAGAAAATGTCAAGCAGTAAACATGATATTCTAATTTTTCTAATGAAAAATGATCAGAACTAAATTTCAGTGGCTGTCAAAGGTTGTGAGAGAAAATAACTCAATAAATATTGAGAAAGTAAATTTTATAGGTCTCTGAAACAAATTAGATGTTTGGTGTTAGATTTTTAAAATGTATTAATTATATAAATGTGTGTGTGTGTATATATAGTTTTTAGGGGATACAGAAAACCACTCTTCTTATCTTTTCTTTTTTTCTGACAATGATACCAAGTTTTATTTTCTAACAACAGTGCTTTAAATTATTGTTACGAATCCCCTCAATGTGTATTCCAGCAGATGCTGTCTATGTCTAACTAATTCTATAAGCTCCTTTTTTGATTCCTCTGCCTAAAGATTTTGTCTGCACTGAAGCGTGATCCACCTCAATACAGTAAATTGGTGGGTAGGTGGAGTACAGCATTGTGAGAAGGAAGTAAATATCATTGGGGATCCTTATGTGAGCTGATACTGACGTTTGTTTTTAGAAGTTTCTTAGCAGGAATCAGGTCTATTTACCTCTAGCAATAACTCACTCATCAGTATATTATTATTATTATTATTATTTTCTGAGACGGAGTCTCGCTCTGTCGCCCAGGCTGGAGTGCAGTGGCCAGATCTCAGCTCACTGCAAGCTCCGCCTCCCGGGTTCACGCCATTCTCCTGCCTCAGCCTCCCGAGTAGCTGGGACTACAGGCGCCCACCACCTCGCCCGGCTAGTTTTTTGTATTTTTTAGTAGAGACGGGTTTCACCATGTTAGCCAGGATGGTCTCGATCTCATGACCTCGTGATCCGCCCGTCTCAGCCTCCCAAAGTGCTGGGATTACAGGCTTGAGCCACCGCGCCCGGCCCAGTATGTTCTTTATTGGCTTTCCGTAAGCCCTGTTTCTCTCGTCTCATTTCTCACTTCTGTTTCCTGGTATCATCAACCAAATGAATTACGTGCACCCAATACCTGGTTTCAGGCCTTGTTTGGAAGGATTTCAAAATGAAGAGCAGTATCAATTGTCATTGATCTTGCTATAAATAAGAAATTTCTTAATAGGTATGAAAGTAAGGCAAAATATAAAAGTTATTAGCATTGTAAAATCGATGACTAAAATGGATTGAACTTTACAGAACTCCAGAAAAATATTTGATTTAAGTTTGGAAACCAGTTTGTGCACTAACTTGCCATCATATATTACAATGAACTATTTAAGATTAATTTTCGCCATTTCTAGAAAATCATACTTTCCACAGTCTCCTTGCTTTTGAAAATTAGAAGTAATATTATGAAACAAAAAAGACATTTATTAATTTCATGACTAAGATATTATATTTTAGTGGAATATTTCTTATCTAGGCACTTAAGTAATATGTCTTAACAATTTTAGCACTGCTTTTCATTTCTTTTAACCTGCTATAAGTATAGCTTGTAAAGTTATCTTACATAAAATATTATACAAAACTTACAGTAAAAGTATAACCAAGAAAATATTGATTTGACTTTAATAATGACTTATGGAATTATAATATTTTACATTTCTGAAACACATGAAAATTTTTGAACAAAGGAACTTTTACAGTCAGTCCAACGTTCCACTTAAATTTAAGTTACAATTTTTATTAAGAGCTCACTAGGAACCAAACTGGCAGAAAAAAACGCTTTTCCTAAATACACCTCAATATGCTTAAGCATATGCTAGTATTTGGAAATAGACCTCACATTCCATTTTATTCTCTGGTTGTGTGCACAGTAACAATTCACTTGTAGTTCCAAAATTTATTTCCATTGAGTTTTATAATATTTATATGTATCTTGTTTTGTATTTCTTCTTTTCTTTAATATTCTTTTGAATAATATATTTTTTTAATGGCTTGTCATCTTGGTAGCATGAGAAATTGCTGAAACAAATGACTCTTGCTTCCATTGTAAATGAAATAAATGGGCCATTTGCAGGATTAATATGGAATATTTATATCAACTATGTCACATGTAGCTGCTTTCCTTTGTAAATGATATACAAACTTGCCATGAAAAAGATCAACTGTGTAAATCAACTATCAAGATTAAATTTATCAAATCCTTTTATTTTAATGGAATTTTATTGGCTGACTTTAGAAAATTTTCTCATTAAGACCATCTTTGCTCTCCTTGATTATATGACTTCAGAATGTTGGAGTTTTAAAGCTATATTTGCATAAACGTAACCATGGTTGCCTATCAAATACTTTCCAAAAACTTCTCAATAATATTGCCATTTGTTTTTCTTGTCTATGGGGATGCAGCAGAGACATCATGCAGCCAATAGGAAATAATTTGTCAGCCAAACCACATTCCAACCTAATTATGCCCACCTGGTACATAGGAACGCTACACATATGCAAAGAGTGATGAAATCAATATGCTGTCTCTTTTAATGCAATCAACAGTGATGTGAAAATGTGATTCTTTGCTTGCTGTTAAGTTTTATTAAACGCAATGGAAAAAAATGAAAACAAAGTTTCCAAGTGTCATAAAAAAAGATTAAAGCACAAAATATAGCAAATCCCTCATAAAATCCATGAAGCATTCTAAATCTAGAAAAATTCATCTTTGGTTATGGAAAGAAACAATGCTAAATTGTCTCAAAAGGAAGTTTACAATTTTCTAAGATGATACATGGTAATACATTCAATAATTTTTTTTTTTAAAGCTGCTTACTTCTAATGTTATTTGCTTGATGAATAAAAAGTCCATTATTTTTCATCAGTATGCTGGATGTCAATTCTACCTTTTGCCTCATATGTTATTTCACCTGAAAGCTGTTAAATGGCACATAGACATCTGTGTTGTCCTGTCGATCGAGAGTCCAAGTGGTCTGGCAGGCATTCAAAATGATTAGCAATAGAAAACCTCATTTGGAAAAGAGAAACATTCATGGAGACTTGAGTTCAGTGACTTTCCTTTGTGTCTAAACTGCAGGACTAAGAAGTTTTCATTTTTAAATGTTAAAAACACACATCTTGAGAGTATGTGTTGATAGTGTTGATACTTTTGTTAATGAATAACAGCTTTTTGTTTGTGTTCTCTCTAAAATGTTGGCATCCAAAGAACTTTGCAATATGCCCACTACATTGCTTTCCAATTTTTCCCCCAGGCACCCATACATTTTATATCACTAAATTATTTTGTTATTTACTCAACATTTTTAAAGCTTATCTTAAAAGTTCTAAGCATTTTAATGTTCAAGCATTTGTTTTTCTTCTATTTTTATGCCCAGGGTTCATCATGACTCCTAGTGTCAGAATTCTCCCCAAGCTTGGTAAGATTTACATATTTAAGTTCTGATTACACTCTGCAGTTTTGGTCTAACTCTAAAAGTCTTCTCAGATTTCATTATGTGATGTTCATTGATTCAATTATTCTCCATTAATGTATGTAATCTTTAAGTGCATATTTGTGGGGCATAATTCATTTAATGGTTTTCTGGCAAAATATATGTTTTCCAAAACATTCAGCACCACTCTCTGTAAGACGGTAATGCATACCAATCATTCATCTCAGGCATCATCAAGTGATTTGCTTTGTTCAGTGACATATGACTTTCGTTTATCACTTCTGAACAGAAATCTGAAGAGTCAGTTTATCGCGGAAATGTTTTCTTTCTGCTCTGCCTTGATGACAGAAGAAATGTTCTAAAAAGAGACTGTTGCATTGACTTGGGTCCTTCAGAAAACACAATAAATAATAAAACCATAGCCAAATCACTATAGATATATACAGTAAATCAGAACAAATCTTCATCATAAGCCACTGAAATTTAGATTTGTTTCATATAGCTCCTTAATGTGGCCTATTCTGACAGAAACAGAAATCACTATTTGAAGAGTTATAAGATCTCAGGGGAGGGACTCTCCTTTGGCAAACAGGGTGATATAGCAGAAAGCACTTGTATCCAAATCCTGTCTCTACTTTTTAAAAATATTTGTTCTTTTGCAAATTAAGTGATTCCATGGGCCGCAGGTTTTATATCTGAGTAAAGTTTACAACAGTAAATATCTCTGTGGTCCTGGAAAAAAAAAATGATTTCACTCCCAGCGAGAATGGTAATCATTTTAATACGTAGTTACACAATCATTTTAGCTGCTAGAAACTTTGTACACATGGTCTAGTGCGTTGTACACTAGTTACACAATCATTTTAGCTGCTAGAAACTTTGTACACATGGTCTAGTGCGTTGTACGCTAGTTCAGAGAGAAAATTGTAGAAAGATTCTTCCTTCCTTATTTATATTATCTGTCCTGTAAAGTTCATGAAATGGATGGCCTGTGTTGAAAAATCCTGGCTATTACTTGCACAAAGTGTTATACCTATGACATCACACAACTTAAACGAGATTTTCACAATAGAATCTTAGAACAAGGGATATAAAGACTAATTGAGTTTGGTTATAGTGACAAGCTCATTAGTGCCTAGCAATATTACCCACAAGAGCAAAAATGGAACAATGCAAAATAGAATTCTGTGAACAAAACTTTCTTCTTGAAAAGAAAGAAGTACACTGCTTAAGCAAAATATGATAGTAATCTATCTGCCTATTTGAGATAGCTTCTTTGATATGTATGATTTCAGTTTAAATATTTTTTTCAGAGATATTGTTATCTGGTCTTTCTCATGGCATTTGTCAAAAAAGTGTCTGAAAATCAGAGCCAATAATAGCCAGGCAGGATAGATATGTATATATAAATATATAATAAAGAAAAAGTGGTAAATTGGAGAATTCAAACACCAGCTCAGTGAGATTCCAGTTATTTAGTTCCAAAAACTGTTTCTTGTTTAATTTTTATAGAAATGAAGAAATAAGGATTCAGTGTCTCAGTTATATTAGTTCATTTTCATACTGCTATAAAGAACTACCTCAGACTGGGTCATTTATAAAGGAAATAAGTTAATTGACTCGCAGTTTAGCATCACTAGGGAGGCCTCAGGAAACTTATAATCATTGCAGAATGCAAAGGAGAAGCAAAGTACCTTCTTCAAGGTGGCAGGAAGGAGAAGTTCTGAGCAAAGGGGAAAGAGCTCCTTATAAAACCATCAGAACTTGTGAGAACTCACTATCACGAAAACAGCATGGAGGACACTGCACTCCATGATTCAATTACCTACACCTCATCTCTCTCGACAGGTGGGGATTATGGGAATTACAATTCAAGATTGTATCACCAGATATTCCCCTTTTTATTTAAGTAATGACAAGATATATATTTATATGGAATCTTCTAATTTTAAATTTTGCCAAGTACTTAAAACGTTTTGTAAGACATATTTCAACTGTGTGTAAACTAAACAAAAAAACAGATACAGTTTTCAAATGCAATTTACAATCATGAGTTTATGGATTTATAATGACGAGTATATGGAATTATATGGAAGCAGTTAACACTAGAAAAAATAATTATCTCCTGGTACAACTTTCATTGGATTAAGAAAGCCCTCACTGATATACATTTAAAAGATAGAGGTCTGAGGTCACTTTCCAGTATGTAACAAATTTATTTTTTATGCTTTACAAGTAGAATATGTATTAAAATACAGCTGTTTGAGAAGCCATTTCTCTACTGGCTGCTGCTTCACTCTTTGATCTTACCACGTCTTACTCTTCTCCCTTCATATTTAGTTTTTTTCTATTGATTAAAAACATCAAATTTTCCTGCTAGAGACTTTGCCAATTATTTTTGTGGTGCAGCACTTCTCCCAGAGCTTCAAGTGACTGATTACTGCTCATCATTTAGGTTACAACTGTTCAAACATATCTTACCTGATCACTCTTATCTAAATTAACACTGTCACATTGACTAGTTTTTTGTTTGTTTTGTTTTCATCCTGTCTTATTATGTCATTATTTGGTCTTACTTTGCTTTTTATTTTTTTTTTCTTTTCAGTCTCTATACATGCACTTAAGCTTGTGATACGAAGGAGGTTTTCTAATATACACAACCTGTCCTCAGAAGAGAGTTTGAGGGTGTATGTGTATTATTTAAGCATTGAATAAAATCTGTTTTGGGTTAATATGTCCTTCCATGTCAATGTCATGATTAAATATGCAACATCCAGCAATCAGTCTGAATTTCCTCACTCATGAATTAAAACCTGTTGAAAAACTATAGTTTCTGCTATTTTATTATGTTTCTTGATCACTTTTTCTCTACTTGATATGTAGAATATTTAATTTGAAAAATGTTTTAGATACTGATACTTGACATTGGGGGAACCTATGGGTTACTAAGAATAACAAAATGTAAGAATCCATCTGACAATATTTTACTATTTAAGATTGAGAACAATTTGTCTCACTATTTCAGAATATTTGTCATTTGGCTCTACAACCTTGACAACTATATTATAGTCATTCAAGTAAATGATGATGATGATGATGATGATGATGATGATGTTTTGACTTATTCCAGAGTTTCTGATAAAATTGGCCAGGAGTAGAGTTAGCCGCCTGTAGTACTTATAAAAGTTCGCTCATGTAACTGTAGTGAAAACCTGGGAACATGAGAACAACTTGCTTATTAGAAGACAAGTTGAGGCCACTGTCAATAAGTCTAACCAGTGAGGGTAGACAATGCTAATTATTTTGATATTATTAAAATTAAGATCATTAGAAGGAGGTAGCATAATATTGCAAAATATTTCAGGAATATATGGATTTTTTGAGCCTTAAACATTTTTAAAAACAAAACTGCTCATTTGAACTAGAAACTTCCTTTCTGTTTGTGATGCTATCAGGCATCACATAACAAATAAACTCCAAGCTTTCACTAAGTCAGATAATTCTTTATCTTCTTTATGATTTTTAACATACTATGTCTAAAAGCAGCTCAAATTCCTTTCAGGTCGTAATGTTTCTCCGCACTTTGCTTCTAGTTGATAGGAATGGTGTATCTAATTTTACATACAGGTTAAAGTATGATGTTTATGATAACACAAAGATTTAATTTTGCCTTAATTTACTTCTAGCCCTTACGTGTTAGTAGTCTATCTTATTTTAGCATTTTTCAAAACTAATAAAGATATGTCAGTTCATGCTTCTTAATTATTTGTAATATAAATATCCACATCCACATATATTTAAGAAATTTTCACCTGAGTTGAAAAGTTAAAAAAAGTTTTCTTTTTCATCTTCAAATAAAATTTTCTACTGTTTCACAAAAGAAAAAAAAGTCATTAATTTAAAAAACCCTCTAAGCAATGGCACACAATACATAATGCATTGAATACAATATGCAATAAAATTTACCCAATACATAAGGGAATACCAAAGTGGTAAAAACTGTTTATTAGTACTTATACAAACTTCTTAATCCATCACAATATTAGACATCATGATTGTGGTTTCTTATTATAACATAATGAAACATCTTTTTTTTTTTCAAAGATATAAGAGAAAAACATGGAACAAGATAAAAGTTATTAAAGCTACTCTGAATAAAGTAGAAATGACTGAAAACTGGAATATAAAACCAAAGAAACAATATTTTTCCTTCTCAATCATAATAAAAACTAGGCTTCCATCAACCAAGAGGAAAGGTTTTTTCATTAATTCTTTGAACAAATGATTCATGCATATCTACTATATATGAAATAGATGTATAACACCCTTCTTAACTATCAGTAGCTAACAATAGAAAGCTAAGACATAAATAACAATTATTAAAATGCAAAGTAGTGCAAGCCATAAAATTGGTACTAGGGGAGTGCTATTAAAGTCTGGAGGTGGGAGAGATGTTCTGCAATTAAGGTAATCAGAAAACAATTAAGAGAAAGGAATCTTTGAGATGGTTTTTATAGTAAATTAAGCAAGGAAAACAACAAGAGTTGTATTCTAGACATATTCCACCTATAGTTACACAAAACTGTAATTCCTATTCAAGGGAATGTTGGCTCCTTACTGGGATAGAATTAAGATCAATGTGAGCACCAGAAAATATGTGTTGAATGAATTGACTAAATCAATTAATCTGAAAAGGTAAACTGGAGTCAATCTGCAGAGTCATTTAAAGACAGGCCTAAATATATTAACTTTTTTCTATAAAGTATTTTAAGTGTTCCAAATAAGAAAGTATCTCAATCACACAAATGATTTAGGCGAATTGGACTGACCATAGTACAAAAGATAACTTAAAGGAAGATGTTACAAGTAAAGGAAACAGATGAAGAATGTAATAGAAATCACCTTTGTATGATAAAGTGTACACAGAGTTTGCAGAAGGTAGACAGAAGTATAGGAATTTTTTTTTTCTTCTTTTCATAAAATGACAAATAGATTCTACAGCAACAAAATTGTTCTCGTATTATTATGGATAATCCAATAGACAAGAAATAGAAAGAAAAGCTACTGCATCCATTAAAAAATTAAACACGATTATTTGCTTCAATTGCTCCCTCATTTATAACACCCATTTAGTGACTATCTAGGGAGAAGGAAAATAACATAACAACTTATTGATAGAGAAATAACAGAATTAATAACACTAAGAAAATACATTGACAAAGTGCAGATAAAGAAATAATGCTTAAGAAACATTTATCAAGATATTCCTTAGGAACTAATCTCAATTTTTTTTCTACTATGAAAATATTGATTACTATGGAAGGTAGCCAGACTAACAAAACCTATTAGCCTGAATATTTATTTTCACAAACATCATAAAATCTTCAGAACTTAATGAACAAAGATGTATCTTGACACCAATTCCATTTTCTTATCCAACTGTCTGACAAAAGACCATATTGTCTAATTGCTGGATTTACTGTGTACCATATGTATTTTGGCTCTATTCATTGAGGAAAACTATGAAACTCAGACCTCATTGACAAGGAATATAATTTTTCTGGGTTGCTAGGAGCCAAACAAGTTTTAAATTTCTTCAACATTCTCATCCTAAAAGAATGATAATCAAGAGCCCTATTACAAAGCATTGAAGAGGAAAGGCAGCATTTAGCCTTTAGAAAATGGAATAATTAAAGTCTTATATGAAGAATTTGTGGAAACGACAAGTCTCTGCTACCTTCTCTTTATGAGAGGCACCTTGGGAGCCAAGGGCTTTAGAACCCTGATGTTGGCATAGTTCAGTGTAGGTGAAAATTTCTGTGATGTCCTGCATAAAATGGAAGGTGATTGGAGCAATTAATCACCAAGAAATAGATTTGAGTTTTCTAAAAAGCTTTGGTGCATTCATTTCCCTATACATGGACATCCAAGTGGTTTACATTTTTTTTGCCTGCATTTGAAATCATTCAACATATCTTTACATAGTATGAGAATATGTCTGTATGACAGATTTCTATGTGTAGTATTGCTTAAAATCCTTTTCCAAAAATCTGTGACAAACACCAACAACGTTGTATGAAAACTTGCCTATACCCATCATTGGCAGTGGTCCTAATAGAATCTAATTGTCCTAATATTTTTAGGTTTGTCTAAGTGATCGATAAGAATGTATATTACTGTTTTATTTTCATTTTATACCTATCATTGAAGTTATTTTTCATATGCATATTAATATTTGGGATTTTTCTTGTTAGTGATTTATCTGTTTATGTTTTTGTTACTCAATTGGCTATTTGTCTTTTCTTGATTATTGTGAATATATTTAAACACCAGGAAGATAAACTCTTTATCAGGTACACCTTTAACAAAGATTTATTTGACACTTTTTTGAACCAGTATGAAATAACTTATTTTGAATAATGGAATAAGAAGTGGTTTTCAATAAGGGATGATTCTCTCACCAGTTCTTGTGACATTTGGCAATGTCTGGAAACATGTTTATTCATTACACTGGTAAATGAGGTGTGCTATAGATATCTAGTTATGGAAGCCAGAGATCCTGCTAAACAAAAACAAGATATTCCCTCTCACAACAATTATTTGACCCAAATTGCCAAGGATGAGAATCCCTGGATTAAAAATTTACACAAAATTTAAACACAGTGAATCAATGTGGACTCTTGGTTGCATAAAAAGGAAAGTAGAGATATAGAGGGAAGACAATAAAAATCCTGTAAAGCAAATGTGTTATAGTTTCAGTTCCAATTATATTTTAATTGGCCTTGGATATTTTAATTATGGTTTTGTCTATTCCTATGTCAATACATTATTAATGTAATCAGAATAGCTTTATAAGTCATTGTTATATATTGTAAGATAAATTCCCATTAACACTCATTTTTTTTATTCTAGGGAACTTGTTTTGTGTATACACCTTGACATTATTTTCTTTATATTCAAATGTAATCTAAACCATACAAAATTACTTGAGAATTGACATTTATACATTCAACATGTCAAAATGTTTGTTTGTCACCTGAATTCCTAATGACCATATTCTTAGACATGTTTTTATGTTATTACGTTTAAATTGTTGTATACATTTTAATATAATTTTATAATTTCACTATGTCATTCCCAGATATTACTATCAAATTTATTTCTAAACATGTGCACAGCTTTTCCTGCTATTATAAAATGATTTAGCTCTATAACTTCCTAGGTACTTATTGATAAAGTAAACAAATGATGTAGCAATTTTCGTGAATCTGGATGACTTAAAAATTACCTGATTAATGTTAAATTATTTTATTGTCTTCCAGCACGGTTGCGACCTCCAAAACTATGTCAATTAATAATGCTGAGAGTTCTAGCACTCTCAAGTTCTGTGTGTAAAGCACATGCATAATGTTCGTTTCCTAAATTAGAAAAATATTATCTCTGGATATTTGGAAATCAGTAGTAATAAATACATGTAGTTTTATTTTATTCCCATTTTATTTACAGTTTCAAAAAGGAAAGCTGTGAATTTTAGTAAATGACATTCATCTAATAATATGAACACATTTTTTCATTAATTTATTGATAGTAATACATTTCTTAATATAGATTTATTCTTGAACATTTGGAAAACATTTGTAGCAATGTATTTTTCTCTTGATTTATTGTTGAGGTCTCTTAATTAGTGTTCAGAATAACTTTTGCGTATATGTTAACAATAAGATTAATCTATAACTTTCTGTGTATTATACATCAGATTTTGACATTCAAATTATGTTAACTTCAGACATTGATTTTAGCCGAATGCTATTTATTTTTCTGTTGTCTAGATAATTTAAATATCATTATACTTAGTTATTTAAATTTTAAATATGATACATCAGATCTTAATGGCATTTTCTTTTTTTCTTTTTTTTTTTTTTTTTTTTTTTGAGACGAAGTCTTGCTCTGTTGCCCAGGCTGGAGTGCAGGGGCGCGATCTCGGCTCACTGCAAGCTCCGCCTCCCGGGTTCACGCCATTCTCCTGCCTCAGCCTCCGAGTAGCTGGGACTACAGGCACGCAGCACCATGCCCGGCTAATTTTTTGTGTATTTAGTAGAAACGGGGTTTCACCGTGTTAGCCAAGATGGTCTCGATTTCCTGACTTCGTGATCCGCCCTCCTCGGCCTCCCAAAGTGCTGGGATTACAAGCGTGAGCCACCGCGCCCGGCCCTTGATGGCATTTTCAGTGGAGACTTTAACTTTTCTAATTGCTTCTGTGATTTATTTTTCTATAAAATTTCCACTTTTTGGATCACTCAGTAAATTATATTTTTGAGTCACTTACTTCCTCTGACTTTAAAAGTCATGTTGGTGTATCATGTATCTTTTTTTTAGTACTCAGAACAATTATTTACTGCTGAATAAAAAATAATTACAAAAACACCCATGACTATTGAATTCCCTGTGTTAAATGAATAACTGAGGAATAAGCCACAAAGCAAGAGAAGTCCACAATTTGGAAATTCTTGACATGCTACAAGGCCCTAATTTCTATTAATTTTTGTTGTAAATTTGTTTTTCTATTGTAGTATGTTGCAAAATTGTAACTAAATGTTCAAGGAAAGTATTTCAGTTTTCAAATCACACTGGCTTGCTGTTAAAAGGATTCCGTTTCCTTTTCCTGAAAATAATTTGATATTTTACTTGCCTTCCATGATTGCACAAATAGATACTTTCAAATATATAACCTTCAGATCTTTCAGGAGAAAATAAAAAATGGAACATGCTATTATTACTAAGTGCTATTATTTTATCATTGTCATCAGTACAATCACCTTTCAAATATGAATAACTTCACATAAAAGTTTTCTTGAATCATAATAGGTACTATTATTGCTTTGCAGTGATCTGTCTGTTCTGGAGTATAGCTGATAATTATCACTCTGAAGTAAAATGTCGTTTCTTCATGCATTATCTCCTTTGAAACCCTTTGGTGTGACAGAACACAGTAAAATTATATTGCTGTGCTGATGTTGAAATCATGACATTTCTGAGGTGTACAAAAAATACATTTTTTTACTTTGTTAGCCTCAAAGGTAATGTTTTTAGGTAGTGATTTTTTGTTGCAATTTGCTAGTAAATCTGTTAATATAAGAAATAACCGCCAGAAAATAATGGTCCCCAAACAGTTTATATATTTTATCACTTATAGGACTTTTTACTGTATTTACTTTTTTTAGTATTATTATATTAATTTAAATATCAGTGTAAATGATCTTGCTTGGCTAATGGAGTCGTCAAGAATTTGATCTAGCTCAATAATTCATTGACAATACGAGTTTTTGCAACACGTTTATTCTATACATATGTATTCAGTTTACACATACATAAAATGAGGGAGTTAATCAGGTTTCTTTTGATTCTCTAATCATATTATCTATGCCTTAGTTGGGTTGACAATTCACAATACAAGAATTAAATAAAAGAACTGTATAGATTATAAAGAATGAAACAAGTAATGTAATTCAGGTAGTCCAAGCAAAATTTGAAAGAGAATGCCAAGCAACAGAACCATGTTCTGACAGATCAAACAGAAAGATTTGAATGTTCATTTGCAATTTAGGAAAATATAAAAATAAACACTACATGTACATCATCAGATAGAATTTCTAGCATTAAAAACATCAAAATAAGTATGTTTCTTAACAATAATTTAAAGTAATAACAATTAATGAATATAGAACAAATAGATATTGAATACTTATGTGCCTGATGCTCTAAGTGTTCTCAAATAACTCTTAAAATAATATCAGGTAGGTGATATTATCATGTTCATGTGATAGTTAAGCAATCTCACATTTAGAGTTACAGGAAAACAATTCACGTGGCGAGACTCCATCTGCCTCCAACTTATACAAGTTAAAAAAAAATAATTCAACCCTGCTTACCTCAGTCATAACCTCAGTACCTACTAATATCATAGTTAGAGTCTGCTACACATAATGCTACAGGCTTTACATGCATTTTTATTTGTCCTCAAACCAAACCTGCAAAGTATGTTTTATTATTCCCATTACATGGATATGTAGAGTAAATTCCTAACAGAATCATCACTTCTTCAGGTTCATGGCATTAATAATGAACAGATCAATACTCCAACCCAGGTTTCTATGACATCATAGTTTCTTGTCATTTGTCAATTTTTTTAATACAAAAGTATTTATGTAGCAGAACATGAAGAACATAAAAAGGAAGAATATAAAAGCTAATTATTACTTTGAGTTTTATAATAACATTCTGATTTATAAATTAAATATTATCTACTTCAGAGCAATGTTGAAATGCATAAGTGAGAAAATATATATAAAATATTTAAATCTTTGAGGGCATAGAATAAGTGCTAAATAAATATTGGCTTTTATTATCGTAAGTATCCATGAGACTAAAGAACCAAGTAGAATTATAGTAAAGAAAATCCACAAACATTACACATAGATACACACACACACACACACACTAGTCCATGGAGATAATAATTGATCATTTGCACACCAGGAACAATAAATAAGATAACAGAAATATGAAAAAGTTCTATCAGAGTGATGGGATACAGCAGGTATATGAAAAATGAAGCTGAATTAAACCCAGGATATATTCATCAATTCAGATAGATATAGATTAGACAGATAGATGCTAGATAGATAGGTAGATAGAAAGATAGAAAGATGGATAGCTAGCTAGTTAGATAGAGAGTAGATAGATACATAGATACATAGATGTGGAAGATAGGTATGTGTGTGTGTGTGTGTATATAATGCATATATACATACATATATGTATATACTTATTCTTCCCTAACACTCAAGCAACCAATTCTTTCACTATTCAAAAATTGGTCTTTTTATTCAAGGAAAGGCTTAACAGGGTCTATAAGTAATATAAGTTGAGGAAACAAGAAAAGAAACATTCAGAATAAAAAAAGATCCTTAAAAGAAAATAAATATGGATGTGAAAACTAAAGAATAACCAGTCTATTCATAATTGTACAGACATAATAAGACTTTCTAATTCTTGATAGGGAATTATTTAAGCTACAAATACAAAACAAAGGAAATGTTTCCATCAGTGCTGGAATAACCCCTGAATAATTTACAGCTGCCTTTCTTTAGGGAAGCAAGTAATTATTTTCTAACCTATCAGCATAGATTATCAGGTTTGTGCACTTGTATAAAATTGCCTTATTGTATTTATTATGATGATTTGTGATTTGGTTGCTATTCAGGGACTTTGTTATGAATTAAATGGCTTACAGAAGGTCATTCTTTAGAGACTTCAGAATTTTGAGTGAAAATAAAAAATATCTTCCAAGTTGTTAACTCAAATTCCTGGCAATGACTTTTGTGCTGTAAAACTATATTCGTTATCACAGTTCCATAGTAGTAAAGTTAAATATTAAATATGTTTTTATCTTTACAGTGTTTATAAAAAAATTTCCAAATAAAAATATAGTAATGTATTGGCTAATGTCAGTATGAATAGGCAAGCTATTTTTATTTTAAAGAGAGAGTATCTTAGTATCTTTTCCTATTTGGTTAATAATTTTAAATAAAGTCACAGGACTTGTTCATTGAGTGTGGAACATGGCTCTAAAATGGAATTTAAAATTGTATTTTATAATATGTTTATCTGGAAGACTAACATTTATAATACATATATATATCAATAAATACAAGCATAATTTTACTAACATCAGCATAACAAGATTTGAGAGCCATGGCTTCTCTGATGAATAAAAGTCATATAACCCATTGATCTTTACATGTATTTTAGGAACAGTTTCATCTGAAAAGTGCACATGCATTTTATTGTAATTTCATGAGTTCACAGAGTGCATTGACTCTGATGGCTAAATTTTGAATTGAACTCTCAATTTGAACTCTTTTGAATCCCTAATGAATTTCATAGTACCATCACCATCAATCAGAACTGTTTCCTTTTATTGTTACTCACATTCAAGTTGTCATAAAATCACAGTGAGTTGGCAAAGTAGATAACATGAAACATTCTATGATTGAAAGCCATAATGGTCTAATCACTAGTTTGTATAAGTATGGTACCCTCAGTTGTGTTTCTTAACCATTTATCATTTTTAAAATTTAGAAAATGTTTTCAATCACTTGCCATACATAGCTCACTGAACTACAAAGTTGAATCAAGCAATATATCATGCAGAAGACAGAATAAAAAGTAACAAAGTGTCAAGATTCTTTTACAATTTGTTTAGTCACAGATTTGTGCCTTTTTTGACTCTTTCTTTTCTTATTAAAAGAGAGATTTAATTTGAACTCCAAAATGTATTTCAGTAATATCCAACACAACTTTTTTTCAGTCAGAAACCTGTTCTTCACTGGCTCAAAAAGCAAGCTACTCTGCAGTCTTATCTCTCAGATTCTCCTTATTAGTTTATAGGTACACACAGAATTAGCAAAATGTATCCAGCTCATTCTAAAAAGAAGCAACCAGGCAGCATTTTTCCAAATGTTTTAGCTGTAAAATAGTTTCATGGTTTGTTAAAACTTCATACCAAACATCCTTTGAAACAACAAATTTGAGAAATATGTAAAATTACATTAGGATCAATAGAGGAAGAATCCTCAGAGCCTCTGTGTTTCTTATGTGCATCATGAATCTCTGGAAGTGTATAAAATGCAGAAGTTCTCATTTTGCTTGAATTTCCAATTTTCAAAAATTATTTTCATAAAACATCTTTATAAAAATATGTTCTGCAAATGGAAAGAGGAGGAGAGAGATTTTTGGAAAAGATTGTAGAGAATGAGAATATCTAAAGACCAAAAAAAAAAAAAAAATCATTTTGTGCTTAATACTTCCATTTATAGATCTATCTACAAAAACATCTATTCCTTTCTCCTATTTTCTTCATTCCAGAGACAGAAGCACTTTGGGAGCCCAAGGCGGGTGGATCACAAGGTCAGAAGTTTGAGACCAGCCTGGCCAAGATGGTGATACCCTATCCCTACTAAAAATACAAAAATTAGCTGGGCACGGTGGCGGGCACCTGTAATCCCAGCTACTCTGGAGGCTGAGGCAGGAGAATCGCTTGAACCAGGGAGGCAGAGGTTGCAGTGAGCCGAGATCGCACCACAGCACTCCAGCCTGGGTGACAGAGCAAGACTTTGTCTCGGAAAACAAAAAACAAAAACAAAACAAAAAAAAGCTTGACCAAGTTTGTTCATCTACAGCATTACACCACAGTGTGAGTGGTTGCCACACCCAGGTGCCTCTCTTATCTCCCACAGAGGCAAACCCTAATCCAGTGTCCTGAAGAGCTCTATTTGCAGTGAGAAATCTGCCCATACAACTCAGAATCTTAGGATCTCTGCAGTATACAACCTTTTAGAGACCAGTGGGATCAAAAGAGAGAAGAACTTTTAGGACATGCAATCCGGAGTGAATATTTGAATTACTGGTAAGTGATTATCTGGTCTGCCTGTTACAAAACACAGCAAATTCTGCACTTCACTTTTCACAGCAATGTTACACTTATTTAAGGGTGTTAGTCAATAGGCCTGGCCTAGGTCTAATACAAATAGTAAGAGCTGGAGCCAGAGGAAACAACAATAACAAAAAATCTTGCAAATGATGATATGAGCTAAAATTTGAACATTTTGTTTGAGATTTTCTTGGTGGTGATTTCTTGCTGCACTTAATTTTTTGTTTATATATTTTTCTGTTTGTGATGTGTAATCAAGTTTTATTGTATTGAATTTATTATAGGAAGATGACACAACCCAACTAGATAGATCCTCATACTTTAACTTCTAAAAATATGTAGCTGCAATCTGGTACAATATAACCTGAACTTAGTACAGAAACCAAGGACAAAGTGTATTCTGATGTAAAATTCAAGGAAGGATTAGACAGAGAAATGAAAATGTATACATTGAATT
Source organism: Rhinopithecus roxellana (assembly GCF_007565055.1). NCBI lineage: Eukaryota > Metazoa > Chordata > Mammalia > Primates > Cercopithecidae > Rhinopithecus > Rhinopithecus roxellana. The sequence goes on along the minus strand of NC_044550.1, from coordinate 68,193,329 downwards.
ATCACAATATCTGGATGGATGCTGGTGATAACTCTGTCTCTCTAACGTGACATCTTCTTCCTGTGCACTTGATCTCCTTTAATTCTTGCATTATTAATCATCCCTTCTCTTTTTTCATTAAATCATCATGTCTCTAGAATTAAGAATAAAGTTTCCTCAGCCCACCTTTCTCAACTACTAGACTTTATGCTTATTTTTCTCTTTACAAGGAAAAAAAATTCCAAAATACATTTTATTCTCTGTTTGTAATTCTTCTTGTCTATTTTCTTCTATGTACTTCAGTTTGCTTGTCACCACCCTCACTTACTGAATCTTCTCTTGTAAATTAATCAGTGATCCTATTGATGTTTCTTTTTGTCCTGATATAGCATGAATTACTGAAGCAGAATATGCTCACTTACTTGAAATACTTTTTTTTTTAACTTAGATCTCAAAACCTATTTTTTTCTGATTTTTCTTTTGCATCACTAGTAGTCTTCTAGTAGTCTTTTCTCCCTAGTTGTTCTAGATTTTTTTTTTTTTTTTTTTGGTGATAGAGTCTCACTCTGTCGCCCAGGCTGGTGTTCAGTGGCATGATCTTGGATCACTATAACCTCTGCCTCCCTAGTTCAAGCGATTCTCCTGTCTCAGCCTCTCGAGTAGCTGGGATTATAGATGCCCACCACCATGCCCAGCTAATTTTTGTATTTTTAGTAGAGACGGAGTTTAACCACGTTGGCCAACTGGTCTTGAACTCCTGACCTCAGGTGATCCACTTGCCTCGGCCTCCCAAAGTGCTGGGATTACAGGTGTGAGCCACTGTGCCCGACCTCTTCTAGTATTTCTAAGCATTGGACAGTCATAGTACTAAATCCTCACACCTCTTGTCCATCATTTGCTCTCTAAGTGTGTTCTAAGCCAGTCTTATGACTTTTAAACACCAACTATAAACTGACAAATTATTACTTCCAATGAAGTACTCTTCCTTGTATATCCACCATGTAAATTTCTTGTCTGATAATTTCTAAATCTGTCTCATATCTGAGTCTGGTTCTAATGGTTGCTTTTTGTATCTTCAGACAATTTATTTTCTTGAATTTAACTGTGCCTTGTAATTTTTGTTGTTGTTGAAACTAGACACAATGTGTCAGATGATAGAAAATGAGGTATATGACCCTTTAATGTGATGTTCATGTTGATCTGGCTAGTATCTGGGAAGTGTTTAATTTTTGCTTTAGCTCCAAGGGCCAGAGGCTTCATGTTCATCTAGTATTCTTGTCCCCACCCCACTTTGTTCTCTTTTGGCTTCCTGAAGCATTCCCCCTTAAATAGAATCTGTGCATTACAATTCTTTTGTCTGTAATCCACTGTTATTACACTGAATACTGGAGTTCTGTTAATATTATGGTAAGGTATCAGGGAGGGGATGCATTCTGTAGTTCAATAATTAGGTCTTTTAGTTGGCCTGTGTCCTTAGCCTGTGACTTTATAACCATTTCTTAGCATTCCCCTTCTCCTCAGGTGAGACAGCAAGGGCACGGGGGACTGGTGTGGAATAAATTCCCTTCCCTCAGGTGGAATGAGTCTCTGGTAAAGCATTTTCCCCTAAAGAGTAAGCCTTTTTTTATGGAGAATATTCTGGGCATGTATCACTATTGTACTTTTCTTCTCTCTCTGCCCAAACCACTGGGAGATATTTCTTGGCTCTTTCAGTATTTTTAGTAGAGACAGAGTTTAACCATGTTGGCCAACTGGTCTTGAACTCCTGACCTCAGGTGATCCACTTGCCTCGGCTTCCCAAAGTGCTGGGATTACAGGTGTGAACCACCATGCCCGACCTCTTCTGGAAACACACAGAAACTGTGTGTTCCTGGAGGTAAACTCATCAAATTCTGGTGACCCATGTAAGATTTTAACCCCAAGTTTCTCATTCTCATGATAGGCCACACAAGCCTCCATTAATTCATGAAAATAACCATTTAAATGTTCCTTTCAAGGTTTGACTTCATTGGTTTCCATTCCATGTAATCACATCTTGGCTATAACTTTCTGGATTCATCTGTCTGTCCAGATGTTGGGGTGGAAGTTTGCCCTGTGATCTCAATTCTCTGATAAAACCAGTACGATTATTGATTTTCAGTTTGTTTGGCTTTTTCCTGTTGTACGACTAGAGTGACAGCCTCCAAGGTAAGGAGGAGCTGAAACTGGAAGTGGTGTATCAAAAATTTATTCAATATCTCCCCTTAAATTCTATATGACTTCTCAAATTGAATATATATAAACAAAGACTGATATCTATCCACTATCCTTCTTTCTCTACTGTTTTTAGTCTCATAATTAAATGATAACTCCATCCTTGTATATGCTCATACATTAAATTTGGAGTCATTTTATAAATCTTTCTCTGTCATAACACATACACATGGTATTAGAAACCCTTGTTGATTGTATTACCTCCTTTACTACCTTCACCACCACCTGAGTCCAAGGATGCATCATGATAACATGGATTATCGCCAAGAGCCTCCAAATGGGCCTACCTGCTGCTGATACAAGAAGGGGCAGGGAAGTACTGGGTAGAGAAGGGTAGGGTCCCTGGCGAGGGCTCCACCCTCGGGCTTGTGCCCACAGACGTAAGTGAGAACAGGAATTTATGTTTTCACAGCCAAACGCTGCATTTTCCAAGGTCACTCTGGCCTGCCGCAACACCCCCCCCCTCCCCCGAGTCCATCCAGTGCCCATAAAAACCTGAGAAGCACACACAAAACCAGCTGGACATTGAAAGGAGCAGAACAAATCAATAGACATGAACAGGCAATTGACAGCAGAACTATGCAGATGCTGAGAGAAATTCAGCTGCAGGCGGTCAGAAGAGAGTCCAGCCACAAGGTGGCCTGACTCCAGGGGAAGATCACCTTCCCATTCCATCCTTTTCTGGATCCTCATCCATATCACTCGGAACTACCTCCACCACCTAATGAAATCTCGCACCCATACTCCAGGGCCGCATGTGATCGACTTTTCCAACATACTAGGGCAAGAACCCAGGATACAGAAAGCCCTCTGTCCTTGAGATGAGGCAGAGGGTCCTACTGAGTCAACACAAGTAGGCTGCAGACAGCAAAGCTGAAAGAGCAAGTTGTAACACACGCTCACTGGGGCCTCAGGAGCTGTAAACACTCAACCATAGATGATGCCATGGGATCAGAGCCCAAAAATGCTTCCCATGACCTGCTCATCTACATGCTCCCCCTAGGAGTTTGAGCAGCCGGGCAGTGAAGCAGCGAGCCACAACCCTGTCACATGCCCTGTGAGGGCTATAAGGGTGTGTACTCCAAGAATAGCTCAGATGATGTATGGTTGGAATGGAGTGTCGTGATTATATGATAGAAGTATTGGGTAGATATTTACATAATATTGGGCTACCCACTACTTATATCATACAATCATGACACTCCATTCCAGCCAAATGCCATATGTGCTATTCTTGGAGTACACACTCATGCACACAACTCCTTTGAGGCCTTTATATTTATTTGTCTCTCTGTCCTTTATTGCCTCAGATGCTTGCATTCTTGGCTCTTACATCGTGTTTAAATGATAACGTCTCCCTGAGACATTCTTTGACCAAATATTTAAAACCACAGCACTTTGGGAAGCCAAGGTGGGTAGATCATCTGAGGTCAGGAGTTGGAGAAAAGCCTGACCAACATGATGAAATCCCGTCTGTACTAAAAATACAACAATTATCCAGGCATAGTGGTGTGCACCTTTAATCCCAGCTACTCGGAGGCCGAGGCAGGAGAATCACCTGAACTGGTAGGACGGAGGTTGTAAGTCAAGATTGTGCCACTGCACTCCAGTCTGGGCAACAGAGATAAATTCTATCTCAAAAAATAAATAAATAAATAAATTAAATAAATGAAGTAAACCACAGACTCCTTAGCTTTATTTTTGCTCACAGCATCTGTTGCAGTCTTGAATTTTATGTGTTTATTGTTGTATTGTCTGTCTCCACACAATTTAATGTAAGAATCCTAAAAGCAGTTATATTTCTCTATTTTGTAAACGAATACATTGACAATACCTTGAAAACTAAGATAAAGGTAGAACTGAATATATATTTATTTAATAAATAACAATTTTTTTTTTACTCAAGAACATTCAGAGAGTATAAAACTTGAGCTGTATTCTATCTGTTCTAGAATGATAAAGGCATACAGATCCATCCAGTTATATTTATAGATTTTTTTAATATTAAACAAAATCTTGTTAAATTTAGTGTGAATTTTTTTAACCTTGTATGTTTTTAAAGGAGAGAGAATAGAATAATGATGAATAAAGGCTAAATGGAATGAAAATATCATTTATTGTTTTTCTCTGTTTTCTTTTTAATCAGGAGTATGTTTTTAACAACAAATATTATCACAAGTGGCCCCACTTACTGGCTAGTATTTTCATGTATTCTACAAGTTGTATTATAAATGGAGTAAATACATTTATGGTGAAGGATACACACTTTCTGGTAAATCTATACTGTTCTGCTTTTTTAACACAACTTCAAAATAATGAACGCTTGCCTTTCTATCATGTTTTTATCCATTTCACTATTTCTTCCAACTTCTTAGGTAGATCGTCACATCCACAGAGTTTATACTCAGGCATTTAATCACATACTTCAGTTAAATCTCAGACTACTTAGTAATTAAAACTTTTCTTACTAAGAAGCTGCATGTCTAATATATAATCACTTTTAAACTAAATTTATAATTAATCATTTTGCTAATCGTAGAGATCATTATTGTAATAATGTTTCTTTTCCTAATTTTCATAATCATGTTACAAGTAGCAGAAAATGTCACAGCTTTTTAGAGGTTAGGGAGTGACACAGGTATTATCCCTGTTCTTTTCACCTAATGGAAAGCATTAAAACATGCAAACACATTCTCATAGTTTTACGTATCTCTATAGGTCTTTCTCATAAATATGGAATGATGCTTCCTTTTTCATCTATAATTGAAAGTAAGACCCTAAAGAATATGAAGTGCACAAAACATGGAGTAGTGAAAATAATTCAGGCTATTGTTCAAAGTAGACCTAAGTAAAAGTCAATTACTAGTCATATGACCTAGAACAATTTCAATAATCCCTCTGAATATTGCTTTCTTCTGTGTAAATTAGAAAAATGGCAAGGCTGTTTTGCAGATTAGTACAAGAGTTAACCAAGAATTCATTTGAGATTCGTAGGTTATTCTCAAGAGCATAATGGTTAAACCTCAAGCCTCTGGAGTTACTCAGTTGGGGTTAAATTTTTGCTTTACAGGTTTTTTTTTTTTTTAATCTAGAGTTTCGTGAGGCAAAAAAGGTGTACTTTCTTTAGAAATAAAAGGTAAGTAAACGGAATAGAATGAATTGTTACAACATCTATCTTACAAATGTTTCAGACTGATTTTAAAAAGAATAATTTAAAACAATCAATAATATTTTTTAAAAATCACTAGAAAACAAAGCAGAAATGAAAAAAAAAAAAAAAAGCAGGAGACTTCTCAATATAGGATTACATGGGAGCCCACACCAGATAAACAATAAAACAAATCTATACCTAGATGTTTTATAGAGATACTTCAGAACCTCAAATACAGAGAACATTTTAGGAGATATCAGAGAGAAAATATGAATTAATGATTAAAATATTATATTTCTAAATTACCAATAAACCTAGTTTATCTGTAAGAATATCTGAGAATGAGTTTAGAATAAGGATAGTTTCAACAGATTCAAAATCTGGGATTTTATTATTCTGAGGCTTTCAAATAATACATGGATAAAACATATTACAATAGAAAAGAAAATGTACTCTGTATATTCTAATGAAATCACAGTTGTTAGGGCATGTTACTTATAAACTGACTATTCAATTTAAATTATCATTAACTATAAAAATAAATATTAAATGATTTGTTTTAAAATTTAGATGAAATTAAATTTTAGCTAATGTAGTACAGAATATGTAACACTGGATATGTAAATATGTAAAATATGTAAATATGTAAAATTATTAGAATATTAGAGTTTAAGCATTCTAAACTCATTGTCCTACTCTGGAAGGGGATAGAAAAATCAATTATACTTGAACATCTTGATATAGTTTGGTGTGTGCCCACCCAAATCTCATCTTGCATTGCAGTCCTCATAATCCCCATGAGTCTAGGGAGAGACGTTGATAGGAGGCAATTGGATCATGGAGGAGGTTTCCCCCATGCTGTTTTAGTGATAGTGAGTGATTTCTCATGAGATCTACTGTTTTTTTTAAGGGATTATTTCCCCTTTACTCCCCGCTCTTCTCTCTTCTGCCACCATGTGAAAACAGTCCTTGCTTCCCCTTCACCTTCTGCCATGATTGTAAGTTTCCTGAGACTCCCCCGTGCCATGTGGAACTGTGAGTCCATTAAGCGTTTTCCTTTGTAAATTACCTAGTCTTGGGTATTTCTTTATTGTGTTCTGAGAACAGATTCATACAGTTAGGTGGTACTGCAGAGAGTGGGGTACTGCTGTAAAGATACCCAAAGATGTAGAAGTGACTTTGGAACTGCATGATGGGCAGAGGTTGAAAAACAGTGTGGAGGGCTCAGAAGAAGACAGGAAGATGTGGGAAAGTTTAAAACTTCCTAGAGGCTTGTTGAATTGTATTCACCAAAATGCTGATAGTGATATGGACAATAAAGTCCGGGCTGAGGTGGTCTCAGCAAGGGATGAGAAACTTGTTGGAAACTGGAATAAAGGTGACTCACTATACTTTAGCAGATTGGTGCCATTTTCCACCTGCCCTAGAGATCTGGGGAAATCTGAACTTGAGAGAGATGATTTAAGGTATCTGGTGGAAGAAATTTCTAAGCAGCAAATCATTCAAGAGGTGGCCTGGTTGATTTTGAAAGTCTTCAATTTAATGCACTCACAAAGAGATGGTTTGAAATTAGAACATATGTTTAAAATGGAAGCAGAGGCTGGGTGTGATGGCTCATGCCTGTAATCCTGGCATTTTGGGAGGCCAAGGCGGGTGGATCACTGAGGTCAGGGTTCAAAACCAGCCTGGCCAACGTGGTGAAACCTCATCCTTATTAAAAATACAAAAATTAACCAGACATGGTGACACACACTTGTAATCACAGCTGCTCGGGAGGCTGAGAAAGGAGAATCACTTGAACTCAGGAGACAGAGGTTGCAGTGAGCCGAGACTGCACCATGACACTCCAGCTTGGGCAACAGGGTGAGACTCCATCTCAAACAAACAAACAAACAAACAAAAAGAAACAAAGGGAAGTGGAGAATAAGAGTTTGAAAAATTTGCAGCCTCAGAATTTGATAGAAAAGAAAAACCCGTTTTCTAGGGAGAAATCCAGGCCAGTTGCAGAAATTTGCATAAGTAACAAAGAGTCAAATGTTACCTGCCAAGACAATGGGAAAAATGTCTCCAGGGCATGTCAGAGGTCTTCACAGCAGCCCCTCCCATCACAGGTTCAGAGGCCTAGGAGAAAAAAATGGTTTCCTGGGCGAGGTCCAGGGCCTTATTGCTTTTGTGAGTCAATTATGCTTTTTTCTTTAATAAATTACCCAGTCTTGGGTATTTCTTTTAGAAATGTGAAAACAGACTAATACACATCTCAAGTCAACTATATTTGAAAAAAATAA